>NC_050574.1:21696665-21989165 GCF_011100635.1 Trichosurus vulpecula | reverse complement strand
AGCCCACTGTTCCCAAGGATTGGGCTGGGGCTATTTCCCTTCCCACTCTCCCTTGTGCTTCCCCCAGCAGCCCAGGGAAGTGGGGAACCCAGAACAAAGAAAGGGGCGGTAAGCCCATGGTAGAAGGACTGCTGCCTTGGCCATCACTGTCCCTCCTGCCACAGCATCCTTCCAGTGGTTCCCAGAGCCCAAGAACAAAGTTGGATACAAACCTATTAGAGGAGTCCCCATCTCTTCCCAACAGCCTCAATGGAAACACACTCTTCCAGGATTCTCCCCGCAGTTTTCCTGTTCAGTATCTCCAGGGACAAGACGGAATCAGGGCTAAGATCTTAGGAGGCCATCTAGTCTAACTCTCTCATTTTACAGGTAAGGAGATTGAGTCCTGAAAAGAAGCAGTGACCTATGTGCCCAAGGTCACTCTATAAGTCAACGGCTCCTTAGGATCCCTACTTTCCTCTACAGTTTGGCTCATGCACCACCTTCTATGTATCAGTCAACAAGCATTTCCTTAGTGCCTACTATGTGCCAGCCACTGTGCTAAGCTCTGGGGACACATAGAAAGGCAGAACACATTCTGATGGGGAAGATGATATACAAGCAATGATAGGAACCAAATCCATACAGGATGAATTGGAGGGAATTAGCGTAAGGCCTGTTCTGATCTCCCAGCTGCTAGTAGCTGCCCCTCCCCCACTGCCTGGTCTTTATTTTGTCTGGGTTCTGCCTGGCCCATATACGTGTACACAGCCTCACCTGGTCAGATAGAAGCCGAGGGCAGAGTCTGTTTCAGCCGTTTTCTTTGTATTCCCAGCACACATGGTAGATTCTTAACGAATGTTTGCTGAATGACTGACTGATTACTAAAGCTGAGACTAGATCCTAGGTTTTCAGACACCTAGGCTGGTGAATCTCCCACTGCATTACAAGGAGGTTCTCCGCAGCTCTTGGCTAGGGCTCTCCTTTCCTAAATTTCATTCCTGGCTTTCCTTCTTTCATAAATCATAGATCCAACACCTTAGAGCTGGAAGATACCCTAGTACAAACCCCTCCATTTAGAGATGAAGAAGTTAAAGGCCAGAGAGGAGGTGACTTGTCCAAGGTCACACGGATGTTCCCGTCCAGGTCCTCTGGTGCTAAATCCAGCGTTCTCTCTACTGCACCCTGCTTCTCCTGAGGGAGCTCCTTCAAGGGCCATGATTGTTTTGTGTTGTTTGAGGCAGGACTCCACACTGGGCTTCTAGAGCCAGCCCAGAATTGCCCTCTCACAAAGGGAGGAGCTTGAGCCCTGTCATTCTGGGCCCCTTCCTCCCAGTTCAGTGGTTGTGCCACATCCATGACAATTTGCTTGAGATCAGCCATCAGTCAACGAGCATTTACGAAGCATCTGACTACATCAGGTACCGCGCTGAGTGCAAATACAAAGGAGGAATCAGCCCTTCCTTGCAAGTAGCCTACGTTCCAATTGGGAAGGGGTGTGTGTGTGTGTGTGTCTGTGTGTCTGTGTATGTGCGTCTGTGTGTATGTGTGTATGTGTGTGTATGTATGTGTCTGTGTGTGTCTGTGTGTGTATATGTGTGTATGTGTGTATATGTGTATGTGTGTGTCCGTGTGTGTGTCTGTGTGTCTGTGTGTGTGTATGTGTGTATATGTGTATATGTGTGTGTCCGTGTGTGTGTGTCTGTGTCTGTGTGTGTATATGTGTGTGTATGTGTGTGTATATGTGTGTGTCTGTGTCTGTGTGTTTGTGTGTGTGTCTGTGTGTTTGTGTGTGTCTGTGTGTATGTATGTATGCATGTGTATGTGTGTATATGTGTATGTGTGTGTGTCTGTGTGTGTCTGGTTGTGGGTGGGTGGGTGTGTATACATACATACACATACATACATACATATATATACCTATATACACACGTATATGTGTGTGTATGTATGGACAGCATAAATTTATAGGTTTATATATAGCATAACTCTGAATAAACAGAAAGTCATTCAGTACAAGGTAATTGGAGAGGAAGAGGGCTAACTGTTGTTCGGGAGAGGAGTATCAGGAAAGGGGCCTGTTGAAAGTGGTGTTTGAGGAAATCAGGGAATGAACAAGGCAGAAGCAATGGAGGAAGGCATTCCAGGCGTAGGGGACAGCCAGGCCAAAAGTGTGGAGATGGGACATTGACTGTCATGCGGGAAGAAGAGAGGCCACTTTGACTGGGCCATCAATTGTGGGAGGGAAAGTAATGTCTAAGGAGGCTGGAAAGATATGTTGAGGTCAGGCTGTAGAGACTTTAAAAGGTAAACAGAGGATTTATATTTGATTCTAGATCAAAAAACTTTAACCTGGGATCCATGAGGTTGTTTTTAATAATATTTTGATGACTGTATTTCAATATTATTGGTTTCCTTTGTCATCTTGTGTATTTTATTTTATGCATTTAAGAACATGATTCCGAGAAGGGGCCCATAGGCTCCACCAGACGCTGCTGACGGGGTCCAGAACACACACAAACAGCTTGAGATCTCCTATCTTGGAGGCAGTGGGGAGTTATTGGTGTTTAGCAGCCAGGAAGCTGACATGGTCAGACACGTCCTTGTAGAGAAATCACTCCGGCAGCAGTGAGGAGGCAGGAAGCCCTCGAAGGGAGACCAATGAGAAAGTTGTTGGAATGTTCTAGTTGGGATATGAGGAGGGCCTGAAGTGGAAGCTGTGTGAGCGGACAGAAAATGTCCGATGCAGGAGAGAACAACAAGGATTGTAATCACAGATTGCGTTTGCACACTGCTTTAAGGTGCTTTACAAACGGCTTATCTGGGCCTCACAAAAACCCTGACAGGCAGGTACTGTATGATTCCCATTTTATACATGAAGAAACTGAGGCAAATGGGGTAAAGTGACTTGCCCAGGGTCACATGGCTAGTGAGTGTCTGAGGCAGGATTTGAACTCAGATCTTCCTAACTCCAGGTCCAGCGCCCCATCCACTTAACTACCTGCTGTGAATGTAGAAGTGACAAAGTTTGGCAACCAATTGTGTATGTAGGGTAAAAATGAGAAGCCATGCATAATGATGCTATTATAAACCCACAAGACTGGAAAGATGGTGGCGCCTTTAACAGAAACAGGGAAATTTGGAAGAGGGGCAGACGCGAGGGGGGAATACAAGGAGTTCAGCTTTGGACATGTTGAGTTTGAGATAACTCCAGGACATTCAGTTGGAAATGTCCGATAGGCAATTGATGAAATAGGCCTGAAGCTCGAGGGAGAGACTGGAGCTGGATATATAGATTGGGGGTTATTGACACAGAGGTGATAGTTGAAGCCACAGGGGTGAATGGGATTCCTGAGAGTATAGAGGGAGCAGAGGAGAGGACCTAGGAGAGAATCTTGGGGAATCTCAGAGCTATAGGAGACCTCAGAGGCCATCGAGTGCAACCCAAATGGGACCAGGAATAGTCTCTACAACAGAGATCCTGTGTCGTAGGCCCAACCCCCACTCCTGCTTGTCAGTCTGGTGAAGCCTAAGGACTTCTTCTCAGAAGCATCTCTGTTGCCTACCTTTGTAATTGAGACAAATACCAAATTTCAGTTCAAGATGAGTGAAATTAAAGATGTCATTGTTTTCCCATGGAAGTTCATCGACCCCCTGAAATTTATCCACAATTTATCCTTTGTGAGGGGTGGCCCATGAACCCCACGTTAAGAGCTCCTGCTCTGTTACCTACCCCACAGGTGGCCTTCCAGTCTCAGGCTATTGTCTCTTTAGCTGGGTTGCTGTAGGATTGGAAAATATTTGAGGTAATAATCATAAGTGACATTCTCAGCAAGATAGAGATAGATGTGAGCTCATCTGATTCCCATAACAACCCCATGCATTAGATACTTGACTACTCAGATTATCCAGGTGATCTGGGATCTTCTCCACGTGGGTATTTTCTGCAGTGATACAGATTTCAATCCATCCTCTGAGACTGTTGTCCTTGTCCCCCCTCAGCTTGGCTGCAGGGGGTCTGCCCAGCATGCTGGAGGTAGGTATTATGGGTATATGGGTATATAATACTACAGGGTAAAAGACTTCACCTCCTTGGGCCTCGGTTTCCCCATCTGTAAAATGAGAGTAGATGGACTCTGAGGTACCATCTGGCTCTAGGTCTAGGATCCCATGATTTTCCTTTGAGGAAGAGGAGGATCCAGAGGCTTGGACGTGTTAATCAGCGTGCCTATGGTCACCCAACTAGTCAATCTCACAGGCAGTAATCTCATTTCCCTTCTCCTCACTGCTGCATTGCTCATTATTTCAGACCCCTCTGCCCCTAGGGAACTACAACCAGACTACAACTAAAACCGAAGGCAATTAACCCCTTGTTCAGAGCCGGGCTGGGAGAGGGAGTGGAGAAAAGCTCTCCCTGCTCTTCTCTTACTCTGCCCCGCCCCCAGCAAGGTCACTGGCCCTGCTCCCCATGATGGAGGATTTCTTGTGGTCGCTGGAAAGAGGAATAGCCCTGGCACCCAAGGGCCTGGATCCCAAGCCTAGCTCTGCCCCCTCCCTGTCTTAGAGCAGACCCCTTCCCTTGTCAGATCATCTCTGAGATTCCATCAAACCATCAACCAACAATCTGTGCATTTGTTTGTTCGTTTAGTGGTTTCCCCCAACGTCAGTCCCTACCTCGAAATCCCAAGCTAATTTCTGAAGTGAGGGGCTGAAGGGGACAGCTCCCCAGCTTCCCCAGGACCTTGTGAGAGCTGAAGAGCCAATGTCTTCTAGAGCCCTCTGGGCACGGGGTGGTAGTGGCCAAGCTCAATTGAGTATCCACTTTCTTTTGGCCTTTATTTCTAAGCTCAGAAAACAGTGATGTACCCATTTGTCTCTTCAGAGAGAAAGAAAGAGAAAAGGAGAGAGGAGGGGAAGGAAGGAGAAGGAAATGGAGGAAAGAGAAACAGACAGGAAGATAGATCCAGAGACAGAGAGAGACAAAGAGAAAGAGAGACACAGAGAGAGAGAGACAGAGAAAGAGACAGACAGACAGACAGAGGCAGACAGACAGGGGCAGACAGAGAGATAGACAGACAGACAGACACAGAGAGAGACAGAGAGACAGAGGCAGACAGACAGACAGATAGACAAACACAGAGAGAGACAGAGAGAGACAGAGGCAGGCAGACAGAGAGATAAAGAGAGAGACAAAAAGAGACAGAGAAAGAGCGTGACAGAAACAGAGAGACAAAGACAGGAAGACAGAGACAGAGAGACATAAAGAGACTAAAAGAGGGGAAAAGAGAGAGAGAAAGAAAGAGAGAGAGAGAGAAGGAGAGAGGAGAGAGAGATGCAAAGAGAGAGAGAGAGAGAGAAAGGAGAGAGAGAGAAGGAGGGAAGGAGAGAAGGAGAGAGAGAGAGAGAGAGAGAGAGAGAGAGAGAGAGAGAGAGAGAGAGAGAGAGAGATATAGAGAGACAGAGACAGGAAGAGAGAAGGAGAGAGAAGACCAGGTCCATCTCTCCCAGTTCAACAGTTGAACAAGTGAAAGTGACTTGTGTTCTTGCTGAGAAGAGCCCTGCATAACTGGCATTGTGGACAGCCTGGGTCTTTCCTCCCTCTCCACCCCTCCACCCCCTAAAGAAAACCTCAGCACAAAAGTAAATAGGCCAAAATAAGGGAACCCTTCCTAACATGGGTGGGATAGCAAGTCCTCTGTCACCAGAGGTCATTGGGCAGGGCCCTGCTGGCACTAGGTCTGGGGCTCTGAGGTTTGCAGTCTTGGGGAAAACAGGGAAGGAAGAACCAATGGCTTCTTCATTCTTTCTTCCACTCAGACAGAGAAAGAGAAAGAGATGGTAGACAGCAGTAAGTACCATGGAGCAGCCAGAATAATAATCATAACTAACATCTGCACAACACCTACTATGTGCCAGGCACGTGCTAAGGACTTTGCAATGATGATGTCCCTTGATCCTCACAACAACCCTGGGAGAGAGGTGCTACCATGATCCCCATTTTACAGATGAGGAAACTGAGGCAAGCGGGGGGAAGTGACTTGCCCAGGGTCACACAGTAAGTGCCCGAGGCCAGATTTGAACTTGGGTCTTCCTGACTCCAGACCCAGGACTCTATCCGCTGCATCACCTAGCCTGCTTTCCAGAGGCCTTAACCTTTAGTTAGAAAGTATAGAATGATGGACTCATAAGATATACCCAATGAGCAGGACCAACAAGGAACCTTTCCTGTGTCCAGTTTCTTGGCTGAAAATGTGCCTGGCATGGGATCTGTGGCACTAGAAATCTGGTGAGTGGCATTTACCATGCCTGGAGACTACCCTGGGATTGTGTTTCTAGGCCTCCTCCCAAGACAGCAGCCAGAGTGAGGAGACAGACCTCCCTTCCGATGAGGAACGCGGAATTTCTGTCTCCTTTGACCGGCTCTCCATACGAAGCCCTGCATCTCAGTCTTCCTCTTACAACACGGCGTGGCGTAGGAGAGGGCTCGTTAGACTTGGAGTCAGAAAGACCCAGGTTCAAATTCTGTCCCTGATATGTAATACCAACAATCAAACCCTGTACCCATGAAGTCGCAGGTCAGCTCCACCACGACCACCCCTCAGAAAACAAGCTGACTGCCCCAACTCACAGAACCTCATAATTTTGAAGGGATCTCAGAGACCCTCAAGTCCACTCGGCACCTGAGAGAGAGTCTCCTCTTCAGCATCCCCAAGAAGCGGTCACCTGGCCACCGTGTGAAGACTCCAGGGATGGGGAGCTCCCCCCCTCCAGAGGCTGCCCAGTCCACTATCTGGATGCCCGTGACTGTCAGGAGGTGGCACCGCAGCAGGGTTTGAAAGAACAGGGAGGGATTCAACAGGCTAAAGTGATGGGGAGTGCAGCCCAGGCAGACAGAGCCGTAGGAGAAAGGGCATGGAGGCAGGAAGTCAGCGACGGCGGAGAGCGAGGAGCTCTGCTCAGTTCCGGAGTCCAGCTGAAGGAAAGCTGCCATCCCTCGCCAGGTCCCGACTCCCCCACTCCCAGCAGCCGGCCATCTTCTAGGGACGTTCTGTCCTGGCACCTCTTCTCGTTCGTCTCTACAATTCCTCTTTTGGTGATCTTATCCTTCCCCAGGGGTCGATCACCATGACTGCGCAGTGCTTCCCGGAGCCATGTATCCAGCCCTAGTCTCTCTCCTGAGCTCCAGCTGCCTCCTGGGAATTTTGAACTAGATAAGCCGTGGGAATCTCCACCTCATTGTGTTTCTCATCTTGCAAACTTCCTGTTACTGGAACTCACCCCATTCATCACCCAGGTTCATAGTCCCAGGGTCATCCTCCCCAGCATCACTTCCGTCTCCCCAATGTCTCTTGTATTCTTCCCCTTCTCTCCATTCACACGGCCACCAGCTGGATTCAGGCCTTCCCCGCCACTCGCACAGGACTCTGCAATGTCCTCCGACCCGGCCTCCCTGCCTCACGAGCGCTCTGTCCGCCTCCCACCTCCAACACAGTCATTTTCCTCAAGCGCACATCTGATCCTGTCACACCTCCCCGCCTGGCTCAGTGAACTCCAGCGCCCTCTAGAGCCAAATAAAATCCCTTGTTTGATTTTTAAGTCTCTTCGTCACCCGGCCCCTTCTCATCTCTCCAGTTTTCTTGCACATTATTCCCCAGTTCTCATTCTGCCTTGAGGTCGTGCTGGCCTCCTCACCATTTCCCACACAGGACCAGATCTTTCATGCCTCGGTACGGGCAGTGCCCAGCGCCTGGCACCGACTGCTTCCTCGCGCCCACCTCTTGGAATCCCTGGTTTGTGTCAAGGTTCAGCTCAAGGGCTGCCTCCTACACGAAGCCTTTCCTGATTTCTCCTTGCCCCCACCCCCAGTTTTTAGTGCCCTTCCCTCCAAAGTTATTGTTGGGCTCACTGTGAGTCCTGGCTCAGAGTCACAGAAGCAGCTCCATCCCCACCCACAGAGGGCACGCACCCACCATCGGAGCAGCCGGAAAACCCTGCATCCAATTCTGCCTTTGTCAGGCAGTGAATAAGGATCATAACGATTAGGAGCAGCAGCAGCGGGAGTGGTAGTAGTAGTAATAGTAGTGGTAGTGGCAGTGGCAGTGGTAGTGGTAGTAGTAGTGGTGGTGGTGGTAGTAATAGTAATAGTAGTAGTAGTAGTAGTGGTGGTAGTAACAGTAGTGGCAGTGGTAGTAGTAGTAGTAATAGTAGTGGTAGTGGTAGTAGCGATGGCGGTAGTAGTAGTAGTGGCAGAGGTAGTGGTAGTAGTAGTGGCAGTGATGGTAGTAGTAGTAGTAGTAGTGGTAGTGGTGGTAGTAGTAGTAGTTGTAGTGTTATTAACCACAACAATAACAGCTAACACTTACATAGCACCTACCGCAGTAGGTGCAGGCCCCGTGCAAAGTGCTTTCCAATTATCGCCTCTGATCCTCGAAAGAACTCTAAGATGCTCATTTTTAGGAGGGAGGCGCTATCATTGTCCCGGATTTACCGATGAAGGAGCTAAGGCAAAGAGGTGATGTGGCCAAGATCACGCAGTGTCAGAGGCCGGACTTGAATTCAAGTCTTCCTGATTCCAGGCCTCATACTCCATCCGCTGACCCGCCAGCTGTTGTGGGTGGAGCGGCAGGAAGGCAGTCCAAAGCCAGGCTTGCTTTCCGCTTGCGATCCCTCAGATCCTCCAGGAATCCCTTGGAGCGTGAGGCTATGTTGTATTATGATTTCAATTCAACAAGTGCCTATTCATACCTAGTATAAAGGATACAGAGACTTTTTTAATTAAGATAATTCCTCCCCTCAAGGAGCTTACATTCTACTCAATCAATCATCGAGTAAGCATTTATTAAATGCCTACTATGTGTCAAGCATTGTGCTTGTTGGGGATAGGGGAAACAGCATGCGTTCAGATAAGTGAATACAAATTACAGAGAAATGAATCACAAAGTAATGCGTATTTATCAATAATAATTCAAGTCCATCTTCCCATACATACTGACCCTGTGACCCTGGGATGTTCTGAGGGAAGACACAAAGATTAAGGAGGACTTAGCAAGTGCCTGGCAAACAGTAAGAGCTTAAGAAATGTTTATTGACCAACTGACTTGCTGGAAAGGACTTCTTGCAGAAGTTGGGATCTTAGCTGGGACCTGAAGAAAGCCAGGAGGCAGAGATGAGAAGGGCGGGCATTCCAGGCATAGGGGACAGCCAGAGAAAATGCCTGGAGTCAGGAGACGGAGAAACAACAAAGAGGCTAGGGATACAGAGTACAGCCCTTCCACCATGGACCACAGAGTACAGTCATCCCTTCTGCATCACGATTTCCCCATCGTGACTTTCCCATCGTGGTCTCAATATATCACAGGTTGGCATAAGAAATTAAATGGGAATTTTGGAGGAGTTTTGTGGAAGCCTCAGACAACACAGAACCTAGAACCAAATACTTAACCCAAATTTTACAATAAAGTACTGTAAGCAGCCCATAAAAGAAAAAGAAAAATATTTAGACTTCTCTGGTACAAAGGGAGGGCCAAAAAATTTATGCACATTTTCCAGCTTGCAGGGGCCCTGTACCTCTAATCCCCATGATGTGGAAGGGATAATTGTACCTGGTGGGGAGTAAGGTGTTAATGGAAACTAGGTGGTGCAGTGGCTAGAGTGCAGGCCTGGAGTCAGGAAGCTCTGAATTCAAATTCACCCTCAGATAATTACTTACTAACTGTGTGACCCTAGGCAAATCACTTCACCCTGCTTGCCTCAGTTTCCTCATCTGTAACATGAGCTAGAGAAGGAAATGGCAAACCACTCCAGTATCTCTGCTAAGAAAACTCCCGATGGGGTCTCGGAGAACTCTCTGACACAACTGAACAACAAATGTTCTATTGTGTTTTTGTTTATTTTGTTAAATATTTCCCAATTACACTTTAATCTGCATCAGGCAGCACTCTGGAATGTTGCGTGTTGGACACCTCTGCCTATGCCAATGAAATTACAGGTCCGGACAAAAAAGGAATTATGGAGGGGGAAGCCGAGGCTCAGAACAGCTGTGTGACTTGTGTGTGTGTGACATCGCAGTTGGTGAGACTCAGAGGCAGATTTCAAACCCGTGTCTCTCTTGATTCTGCCTCCAGTGCACTTTTCACAAGACACTGCTGCCCAGCTCCTTGGAAACAGAACAATGGCCCTATGTACTATTGGCTTCCAGTGCCACCTTCTCTTCCCACCTTCTCCCACTGTCCTCTATCAAGGTGGAATTGGGCCTTTGCTTGTCCCCTTGGCCTGAGAATGATCTTTAGCAGATAGGGCTAAGAGGGGTCCCCTGGGAAGAGGGGCCTCCTGACACATCCCTCGATCTCCCTCCCTCTCAGGGTGCCCACGTCAGTGGCTGGTAAGTGGGAAGCTAAGATTTACCGGGGCATCATGCTAGGGAATGCTCCAAAGGCAGGTCTCCTCTGCCAGTGGCAGCTCTGTCTGTGTTGAAGTGAAAATGATTGGCAAGTCTGTTCCCCTGTCATTCTGGAGGTGTTTTGTTTTGTTTTATCTTTTTTAAACTGGAAATTCCTTTTCATCTTCCTCTGTTTTTTCTTTTTCTTTCTGGGTTATGACCTTAAATTTAATCAAATGTACTTTTAAACCAGTTTTACTTTTGTGGCTCCTAAGGAAGGGTGGAGGGACAGGGGAGGGGGTTGGGGGATGGGGAGAATTGGTGCGTATGTTTATTAACCTTCCTTTTATAAGGCACTTTTTTCCCTATAGAAATCTCCTTTCCCGCTGATTCATTATGTGTCGGGAAGCAGAGCGTGACATGTTAAAAGCCATCTTGATAGTATTTGATATTCAGTACTAACAACTCACCAACTCATAGGAGAGGGGTTTTTTTTTTTCCCTTTAAAGGGGGAGGGAGACAATCTGCATATTGGATGTGCCAGGAAGTAGGTAATTTGCATTAAGCATCCAGAAATTCTCTGCTTGCAATCTGTCACCCTTCGCTGGGTTTTCATTTTATAACCTTCACAACATAAGGAGGAGAGTGAGCAGAATGAACACAATCAGAGCGGACCCCTGGATGGTGACTGAAGAAGTAACCTTGTCAGGCTAGTAAGAGTAAAGGATAGGGGGAGGCTCCTTCCTGCCAGAGACCAGTGACCAGAGTGAGTCCTGGAAGGATCATGGAGATGCTTCCCCCTCACTTCACCCTACCACCACCACCATCTCAAGCCCAGCCTTGATTGATCAACTCAACTCCCAACTGGGAAGACATTCCTCTGCAAAACGAGTCAGAGACAGCAGGAGACTGCTGGCCAGATAAGCAGTCAGGGAGAAATAGGGTAGGAACCCTCTAGGCATGTAGGCAGAGCTTTCTGCCCTAACTGTAGTTCGGGTCAAAGAACTTGAACATGATGGGAAGTTCCCTGTTAATGGGAAGATGTGAAAACAACTTCATTTTACATCATGAAGACATCCTAATTCTCCAAAGGGCCACCCTAGTTTAATTCAGGCTTAAGGAAAAAAAGCCTGCAAGAAACCTCACAGTGTAGTACGCAAGACACCTCGAAGACCAGAAAGAGCCCTGGATTGAGAGTCAAATACTCACACAACTGAATGGAAAGATTGTTGGCTTTGGAATCAGAAGAACCTGGGTTCAGTTCAAATCTTGGCTTTGCGAATGCATGAACTTGGGCAAGTCACAGAATCAGAGAATAACCGAGTTGGAAGGTGCCATAATGACCAGCCCATAACCTCTGTAGGCCTCCATAGCTTCATCTATAAAAGGAAGGTTGGACCGCTAATGTACCTTCCAGCTCAAAATCTATGGCCCTATGTAGGACGAGTATTCTAGTTGAGCTCTGCCAAAACACCAGCTGGGCCACAGCTTTCTCATCTGTAAAATGATAGGGTTGGAGAAGATTCCTTCCAGCTTTAAGACTATGATTCTGTGATACTTGCAGTAAATTCTGAGTTTCTGATGACTGCTTCACTATAGGAAGCCTGGGGAAGGGTGAACTAGGAAAGGGTAAGATGTAAACCAAACCTTCCCAGAACAAGAGTGGTCTGGTGAACTTCCCCATCAAAGTCAGTCCCCAGCTCATCTCCCCTAAGCTCTGGTAACCCAGAGCAGGGTGAGCAGCTGAGACAGAGTCTACTAAAGAGACAGGTCCTCTCCTCTCTCACTGGAGGGCTGGAGGGTGGAGTGCTAAACTCTTCCCAAAGCTGTCGAGAGAGGACTCAGAATTTTCAGAACTTTCCAGGTAACTCTTCATTTTAAGCAGCGGCTCTGCATGGGTTTGACTCCACAGAACATTATACCTACACTAGGGCTCCATCTCCCCCTCCCCCACCTTTCACTTTCCTTTTTGTGCTGTCTTCCTCTCATTAGATTGTAAGCCCTTGGAGGGCAGAGACTCTCTTTCTTTTCCTTATTTTTATCTCTAGTGCTTGGCACAATGCCTGGCACTTGGTAGGCATTTTGTACATATTTGTTGAATTGAACTGAGGGCATCTAGTGTCTCGGAATTCCCACATGCCATCAGTAGCAGATCCATACTCAAGGGAAGGTCCTGGTCTGCACCCCAGGGTGTGTGGACCTCTTCCCAGAAACATGAGGGCCACAGAAGCTGACAACTTGTCGGCATCATCCTGTCAACATTGGATAAAGTGAAACGATAGGGCGCCTGAAGATGCAAAGGGACAGAGGAATAATTTCAGAGGATGCAGGCTGTGAGCAGATAAGGCAAGAAAGGCAGAGGTTATTCCACAGAATCAGAGCATGCCAGAGCCAGGAGAGAACATAGAACAGCAAGCGGGGAAGAACCAGGAAACATGACACTTTAGACATGGAAAGTCAAGTCAACCAATATTTATTAAGCACTTACTGCATGCCAGGCACTGTGCTAAGCACTAGGGATACAAAAAAAAAAAAAAAACCAAGGCAAAGGCCCCAAACCAAAAACAGTCCCAGCTCTGGAGGAGCTCTAGGTCTGATAAGGGAGATAGCATGCAAACAACCATGATATATTTAGGATAAATGGAGGATGATCACAGAGAGAAGGCATTCACTTTAAGGCAGGTAGAGAAAGGATTCTTGGAAGAGGTGGGGCCTTAGCGAAGACTTAAAAGAAGCCAGGAGGAAGAGAGGAGGAGGAAGCACAGAGATGAAGGGTCTTGTGAGAAGAACAGCAAAGAGGCCAGTGTCACTGGATTTCAGGACATGTAGAGGACAGTAAAATAGATTTAAGAAAATTGGAAAGGTATGAGGGGATTAGATTATGGAGGGCTTTGAATGCCAGAGGATTTTATAGTTGACCCTAAGAATAATGAGCAGCCACGGAAGTTTTTTGAATAGAGGTGACATAGTCAAATCCGTATTTTAGGAAGATCAACTGGAGCCCTGAGTGGAGGCTGGCCCAGACTAAGGAATGGCCTGAGGTGGGGAAACCAGCAGAAGGCCACTGCCACAGTCCAGGCATGAGGTGATAATGGCCTGTGCCAAAGGGATGGCAGTGTCAGAGGAGAGAAGAAGGTGTAGGTGAGAGATCTTACAAAGGCAGAATCAGCAGGACTTGGCAACTGATGGGATACAGTGAGAGAGAGGGAGTGATGTGTCAAAGAGGACACCTGGGTTGTGATTTTGGGGACTGGGATAATAGTAAGGCCTTCTACAGTCAGAGGGAAGTTTGGAAAGGAGTAGGTTTGAGGGGAAAGATAATGAGTTCAATTTTGGATATGAAGAGTTTAAGATAGACCAAAGAATTTCAGAACTGGAAAGGGTGTTCAAATATAGAATGTTAGTTGAGAGAGATGTTAGAACAGGAGATCATCTGGCAGGATAACGTACCAGACACTGAGGTCCTCTCTCAAGCTGAACTGCCAAGCATCCAAACTCTACTGCAGAGAGCACAGCTCCATTGGGCTGGCCACATTGGATTGCCTAAAAAACTATTTTACAGAGAACTCACACAGGGCAAGCACTCACACGGAGGTCAGAAGAAGCGATACAAGGACGCTCTCAAGGTCCCTCTGAAGAACGTTGGAATCAATTGTGAGACATGGAGACACTGGCACACTACCACCCACATCAGAGAAGGTGCTGTGCTCTATGAGCAAAACAGAATCGCAGTGGCTCAGAAGAAACATGAGATGTGCAGATTTAGAGAATCTACCCCAAATGCTCACATGGACTATTTGTGCCCAAACTGTGGCAGAGCATTCTGAGCCCCTACTGGTCTAATCAGTCACAGCTGGACATACTGTACCTGACCTCAACACAGTGACACCATTTTGGTCCCCCTCGAGCATGAAGGATGAACACCAAGGACATAGAATATCAGAGCAGGGAAGGCTCTTTGAATAAAGAATGACAAAGATGTGTGTTGGGGGGGGGGTGTCTTTGAGATGATCTATGTCAGTGCCTGATTGTACAGCTGAAGAAACTGAGGACTAGAAAAGTGCAGTGACTCATCCAAAGCCACAAAAAGTCTGTCTGAAAAGTGACCACCCCCTAGTCCTTTCCCCAATAACAACCTCAACACATGTTTATTAAGCACCTACTGTATTCAAAGCAGTGGGTTAAAGGCTGGAGGAGATAGAAATGAGGCATCACAAAGTCCCTACCCTCCCAGAACTTAGAGTTTACTCGGGGGATGAGACACCAGCCCAACACATGATCTCTAGGCATAGGGACTAAGAGATCTAATCTGGCCTGATGAGAGGAAGGCTCTGAGAGCCCCCTCTCCCTAAGACACTCTAACTCAGGATTCAGCAGTCATACACTGTTGGTTGTACTGGACTGAGAAATCCCATTGACAATGAAGAAAGGAAAAGGGGGGGGAAAATGAAAGCAGCAAGAAAGACAAAAGGAAAAGGCAGGAAGAAAGCGGGAGGAAGGAGAGGGGAGGAGAGAGAGACAGACAGACAGACAGAGACAGAGACAGAGACAGAGAGAGAAAGGAGAGAGAGATATGAAGGGAGAGAAAGAAATGAAGGGAGAGAGAAAGAGAAGGATGGATGGGGAGAGAGAAAAAGAGGGAGGGAGGGAGAGAAATATGAAGAAAGAAAGAGAGAAAGAAAGAAAGGAAGGAAGGAAGGAAAGAAGAAAGAAAGAGAAAGAAAGGAAGGAAGGAAGAAAGAAAAGGAAGGAAGGAAGAAACAAAGAAACAAAGATGAAGGGAGAAAGAGAGACAGAGGGGGAAGAGAGAGGAGTGCAAGAGAGATGGAGGGAGAGACAGACAAAGAAAGAGAGACAGAGAAAAAACACAGAGAGAGATATGAAGGTGGGGAGAGAGAGAGAAATGGAGAGGGAGAGAGATGAGAAAAAGAAAGAGAGAGAGAGACAGGGGGAGAGAGAGAGAAGAGTGAAAGAGAAAGAGATAGATGGAGGGAGAGACAAAGAAAGAAACAGAGACAGAGAAAAAACAGAGAAAGAGAGAGAGAGAGAGAGAGAGAGAGAGAGAGAGAGAGAGAGAGAGAGAAAAGAGCTAGAAGGAGAGACAGACACCAAAGAGGGAGAGGAGAGAAGAAAGGAGGGCATTTGGGGGAGGCATCAGATGCACAGAGATCCGTAGAGGGCCTGCCTGTGTCACCTGCCCCATCACACTGGAGGCCCACCCAATCAGATAATGTATCTGTCTTTCCCTCCTTCCTATTTCCCCCCTCATGCCATTCTCTTCACCTACAGATCCGGCCATCTGAAAAGAGCAATGGCCGCACCCTGGGTGGGCCTGGGTAGCCTCTGATGGGAGATGTCCTCTTCTCTCTCCACAGTCCATGGCATCAAGTGGACGTGCAGCAACGGGAACAGCAGCTCTGGTTTCTCGGTGGAGCAGCTGGTGCAGCAGATCCTGGACAGCCACCAGACCAAGCCCCAGCCTCGGACACACAACTGCCTCTGCACTGGCAACTTGGGTGAGTTGGCACCAGGGGTGGTGGGACCCCAGTCCCAGGGAGGTGCTTGGCTCCTCCTGGCTGACTATGGCCTGGCTGGGCATCTAGTCCCGCCCTCAGCCTTTCTGATAAGAGTATTCTCACCTCTCTGTGTGTGGCATTGATTTCCAATTAGGGGAGAAGGGATCAGTGATCAAACCACACAGCAGGTGCTCCATGGAGACAAGTGGGAGAGAAAGTCAAGACCATCATCCATCTCCAGCCTAACAAAGGCTCCTCTGGGTGGAGGGGGGGACATGGAGCTGAATGAGGCCCTGCTCAGCTCAGCTCAGCTCATCCACAATGTTCTCTGAGAAGTGGGAAGGGATGGAGACAGTGGCAGGAAGGATAAAGGAAGTTAGTCTGACCCAGACTGTATTGTACTCTGGCCCACATGCACACAAATCAGCAAGAGGCCCAACCTCCAGCCCCAGGGCTCCTTAGAGTGAACTGGGGTGGGGGTAAGAGAGGGGAGCACACCACTGGGCTGCCTCTCCTTTAACCTCCTTCTGCTTCAAACATCCAGAGGCTCCCTTGACTCGTAGCCTAATGTGGCCGATTTCCTAATCATCTCATTTGCTCCCTGGGATGAGATTGCCCCACTCCCTTCAGTTCGTTAATTAGATATTATCATTAAAGGGTCATGTCTCTTCTCGATTAAGTCTTTGTGAATTTAAGATTCTCAATAGGGAATACTTGTGATGGAATCAGGGGAGGATTTTCCCTTTTATCAAAAACAATGGCCTATGTCTGATGGATGAAAAAAAAAATGATGGAGCTGGGATGAGAGGGAGGAGTTACCCTGGCCTGCTGAGCCCAGAGCCCTTGGAGAAGGATCTCTGAAGGATAGCTGATAAGCTTAGAAAGGCTGGACTTTTCTCCTCTTTGTTTGCTTGTAAGCTTCAAGGATGGGCAGCAAAAATGGCGGAGGGCATTCCAGACCAAAAAAACATCATGAGTGAAAAGCACGGAGGTGAGAATTTGGGGACTATGTTGAGAGAACAGTGAGAAGTTCAATTTGGTTGTAATGGTTGTGAAGGAAATGAAGAATAGAAAGGCAGAATGAGGCCAGATCCTAGAATGCTAGACTGGGGACTTTGAATGAACTCCATTCCACCCCAAAGCCCATCCTGGGCTCGCCAATCTGAACTAGACAGTCATGGTCTGCTTTGGGGTCTTTGTTTTTTCCCTCTTGGTGACTTACATGCAGTTCCATATGGCTTGTGTCTCTTTGTAGAACAGGGCTGCGGGTTTTGATGTGTTTGTTCAGGGATTTTTGGCCAAGCAAACAAGTCGAATGTTGCTCAAGCACAGATCCAACTCTAACTCTTCCTTGTGTGTGTGTGTGTATGTGTGTGTGTGTGTGTGTGTGTGTGTGTGCCTGCACGTGTGTGTGCGCGTGTGTCTTGTGTTTCTCTCGGCCACAGGAGCAGGTAGCAGTGTGCATCACAAGTGTAACAGTGCCAAGCATCGCATCATATCACCAAAGGTTGAACCACGGACAGGTGGGTACAGCGCTCACTCAGAGGTTCAAAATAATGATGTCTCCGAAGGCAAGAATGAGCACAGTCATGGCAAGGCCTCGAGCCGGGAGAAGAGGAATGGCAAAGTGGCGAAGCCTGTGCTGCTGCATCAGAACAGCACCGAGGTGTCCTCCACCAATCAGGTGGAGGTACCCGACACAACCCAGAATTCTCCCGTGTCCATCAGCAGTGGCCTGAACAGTGACCCAGATATGGCCGACAGCCCGGTGGTCACAGGGGTGTCCAGTATGGCGGTGGCCTCTGTGATGGGGAGCTTGTCCCAGAGTGCCACCGTGTTCATGTCAGAGGTCACCAACGAGGCTGTGTACACCATGTCCCCCACAGCTGGTCCCAACCAACACCTGCTCTCCTCGGAGGCAGCCGCCCAGGGCCTCGTCCTGGCAGTGAGCTCCGACGGCCACAAGTTCGCCTTCCCCGCCACAGGGAGTGCGGAGGGTTTGTCAATGTTGCCCACTAATGTGTCTGAAGAGCTGGTGCTTTCCACCACCCTCGATGGGGGCCGGAAGATCCCAGAAACCACCATGAACTTTGACCCGGACTGTTTCCTCAACAACCCCAAACAGGGACAGACCTACGGGGGTGGGGGACTGAAAGCAGAGACGATCGGCACCAATATGAGGCAGTCGCCCACAGCTGAGCGGGTCAGCTTCAGCTTCAGCGCGGCCCTCACGAAGGAAATCAAGACCGAGGACACATCCTTTGAGCAGCAGATGTCCAAAGAAGCGTATTCCTCCTCTAGCACATCTAACTCCCTCACCCTGTCAGCTGGCTCCAGCCTGCTCCCATCCGGTGGGGGGCTCAGTCCAAGTACCACCCTGGAGCAAATGGACTTCAGTGCTATAGACTCCAACAAGGACTATGCTTCTAGTTTCAGCCAGACTGTCCACAGCCCCCATGTCCACCAGACCCCTTCCCCTAGCTTCTTTCTGCAGGATGCCAGCAAACCTATCCCCCTAGAACAGAGCACCCACACTAATCTCAACGATTCGAGTAGTTCTTTTGTGCCGTTAGGGATGGCTACCGTGAAGACAGAGGCCCCTCCGACCCCCTCCAATTGCAACGGTTCCGTAGAGACCCGGATAGAGTCCACGTCCTCCCTCCAGCTCATGCAGTTCCAGGCCAATTTCCAGACCATCGCCGCAGAGGCAGAAGTTCCCATGGAGACCTCTCAGCCCACCGAAGGGGGCGAGAACCTAATCAAGTCTGGGGAGCTGCAGAGCTGCAGCTCCGAACACTACATGCAGTCTGAGGCCAACGGGGGCATCCGGAACGGGGGCAGCATCCCCATCCTCCAAGGGAACATGGTCCAGGGGCTCTATCCCGTGGCCCACCACAGCCTCCATAACTCTTCCAACATGGAACTGAGCCTGGACCACTTTGACATCTCCTTCAGCAACCAGTTCTCCGACCTGATCAACGACTTCATCTCAGTGGAAGGTGGGAGCAATACTATTTACGGACACCAGCTCGTGTCAGGGGACGGCGCAGGGCTCTCACAGGCAGAAGATGGCAACCGGGCCTCCTTCAGCCAAGCCGAAATGTGCATCCCCTGCTGCAGCCCCCAGCAGGGCAGCATGCAGCTGAGCAGCGCCGAAGGCGGGGCCGGCACCATGGCCTACATGCATGTGGCCGAGGTGGTCTCTGCGGCCACCGCGGCCCAAAGCACCCTGGGATTGCTGCAGCAGAGTGGGCGAGTCTTCATGGTGACCGACTACTCCCCAGAGTGGTCTTACCCAGAGGTAAGCTGCTGGCGCTTCCTTCCCAACCAGCGCCACCAGCGGGGCCATCTCTCATTGCACACATACGAGGGCATCAAGATCATTTGCATGTAATTAATTGCCTTCTCTTGATTATGAAGATCTATATCTGAGGAAGGTATAGATCCAAAAGTGCTTCTGTCTCTCCCAAGCGGTGCTTCTCAAATGGTACTGCAGACCGCCCCGCCTTCGCGATCCTGATTGGCTAATACCTGCACATACATCCTCATCAGAATCAAAGGTCAGAAGGGTTTGGTTTGATGAGATACCGAGCAGGGCTAACCTAACTACTGCCAATAATAGCGCCTATACAGTGCTCGGAGGTTCGCAAAGTGTTCTCTATACTTATCTCATTCCTTCCTCACAACACCGCCCGGAGGTAGGTGCTACTGTCATCTCTGTTTCACAGGTGAGGAGCCTGAGGTAGACAGGCTTGCCCAGAGTCACACCACTAACAAATGTCTAAGGCAGGATTTAATAAGAGTTAGCATTCACATCACACTTTAAGGTTGGCAGAGGATTTCACAAACATCTCCTTTTCTCCTCATAAACAACCCTGGGAGGGAGGTTCTGCCATTATCCTAATTTTACAGATGGGGAAACTGAGGCAGACAGCAGTTAGGTGACTTGTCCAGGGTCAGACCTCGCATAAGTGACTGAGACTCTGTCTGAACTCAGATCTTCTTGCCTTCAGTTCTGGCTGCTCTTATCCACCCGGCCACCTCAGGTTATCTGAACTCAGGTCATCCTAATTCAGGCCAAATCAATTCAGTTTAACATTTATCGAAGTAGCGTTAGCCAAAAAGAATTAATTAATCGCCTCCTATGCACAAGGAGTGGGCCCAAGGAGGGAAAATGACTTGCCCAAAGTCACACTGACACTTAGTGACAGAACCTCAGTTTCCCGAAATCCAAATCAATTCTTTTTCCTCAAGACCAGACTTTTGGCCTTGGAAGAAAAGAGCCTGGAATAATGGAGAGAGTGCTGGGCTTGGAATCAGAAAGATCTGGGTTCAAATCCTCCCTCAGACCCTTATTAGGTGTGTGACCATGGGCAAAGTAATTCAAGTCCTGTGCCTCAGGCAACCCCATAGAACTTAGCTAATAAGCCATCAGGTACTTTGATTAAACACTGGTTTTAATCAGCACTGAGGAAGTGAATCCCCAAACTGGGAGCTTCCTCATGCTGATGAAAGGGAGGCAGCTTGGCACAGTGGAAATAAATAGCATTGACTCTGGGCTCAGAGGACCAGGGTTCAAATCCTGCCTTTGACCTTGACATTGACTGTCTATGACCTTGCAAGGAGTCCTTTGACCTCCCTGAGGCCCCTTCCAACTCTAGATCTCTCTCATGGCCTGGGTTCAATTCTCACCCCTGGCCCTTACTACCTGTCCAACCTTGGGCAGAAAGGAAGTGGCCTGCCCAAACTGATACAGCATGTGTGTTTCTAAGGCAGGATTTGAGCCCAGGTCTTCCCGACTCTGAGACCTGTGTTGTAACCACACTGTAAGACCCTTGGGAAGCCCGTGTCCCCTTTATGAGCTTCTGTTCCCTCTGTAGAATGAGGAGGTTGGGCTCAGTGTCCTCCAATGTCCCCCCCCCACCCCCACTCTAGGGCCATTTCCCTGCCATGAGCAGCTTGGGATTGGTCTCACCATTCCAGGTCAGGATCATGTCAAGCATCTGACTCGAGTCCTAGCCAGGAGCTGCAGGAGAGCAGGCAGGCAAGCCAGAGCTGTACAAGCAAGAGGTCACCAAGGAATGTTCAGTCTTTAATTACTGTGAGAGCAAATCACAAAGTCACTAACCTGTGATACGGAGTGTATGACAGGCCTGGGGAAGAGTATCCAACAACTTGGGAAAGACGGAGAGAGGGTAAGGAATGAGGCCGAGGGTGCGGGATGTTAGGAGGCAGAGCTGTGGTTCATCTGGCACTCTGGGGAATGAGAACAGAAGGTCCTGTGTGGAGAGAGAGACCATGGTGTACCCCATAAGGCCCCATCTAGGGCAGGAACAAGGTAAGGCCAGGCCAGGAAGGCACTCATCTGGCATGCAGCTGCTCGCGGAAGTGGGGCAGTATATTCTTATTTTAGTACATCATTCATGCTAATAAGGCAGCGTGTCACAGTGGATAAATAACCAGCCTTAGAGTCAAGGAATCCCAGATATAGGCCCCACCTGACACACACTGGCAAAACGACCCTACACAGGATGCTTAACCTCTGAATGCCCCCAGACTGTAAGACTATATGTTGCAAAGCAGGGGCTGGTCTGCCTCAATGGAGGCTTCCTCACAAGGTGTTCTTTATCTACTGAATTATAAGCCTAGCACAAATGCAAGTGCCAATCCAATATAGAACACCTGCTGTAATAACTACTGTCAATAACCTCTCAATAAATAAACATTTATAAAGTGCCTACTATGTGCCAGGCACTGTGCTAAGTCCTGGGAATATAAGTAGAAGCAAAAAATAGCCCTGCCTTGGAGCTTCTACTCTAATGTAATTAGATTACAATCTAATGTCTAAAGACAACATGCTAATAAATATATACAAGGCAAGCTCTATACAGGGGGAAAGGAAATAATGAACAGAGGGAAGGCATTAGAATTAAGAGGGATTGGGGAAGTCTTCCAGTAAAAGAAGAAAAGACTTAACAGGAAGCCAGGGAGGCCAGTAAGCAAAGATGAGGAGGGGGAGCGTTCCAGACACATGGGACCGCCAGAGACAATGCCCGAAGGAGAAATGGAATGTCTTGTTTCTGGAACAGGTAGGGGGCCAGTGTCACCAGATCAAAGCACACATATTGGGGAGTAAAGTGTAAGAAGACTGGAAAGGTAGGAGGGGGCTGGGGTATGAAGGGCATTTTGTATTTGATCCTGGAGGCAACAGGAGGAAGCCACGGGAGTTTACTGAGTAAGGGCTGACAGAGTCAGACCTGCCCTTTAGGAGGATCAATAGAGGACTGGTTTGAATGGATTGGAGTAGGGAGAGACTTGGGACAGGCAGAGGCACCAGAGGCTGCTGTAATAGTCTAGGTGTGAGGCGATGAGGGTCTGCCACAGGGTGGAGGCAGGGTCCAAGGACAGAATGGGGCAGAAGAGATGCAGCAAAGGTGAGATTGGTGGGCCTTGGCCATAGCTTAGTTATGGGTGGGGGTGAGGATGAGAAATAGTGAGGAATCCAGGATGACTCCTAGATTGGTTTCCAGCCCTGGGAAGGAGGGGTGGGAGGACAGTATTGCCCTCTACAGTAACAGGGAAGTCTGCCCGGGGCTGGGGGTGGGGATTAAGGGGGAAAATAATGAGTTCTGTTTTGTACATTTTAAGTAGATGTCTGCTAGACATCCAGTTTGAGATGTTTGAAAGGCAGTTGGAAATGAGAGACTGGAGGGCAGCCAAGAGGTTGGGCAGGAAAGGTAGATTTGAGAACCATCAGCACAGAAACTGTCATCAAATCCACGGGAGCTGATGAGATTGTCAAGTGAAGTAGTGGAGAGGGAGAAGACAAGAGGGCCCAGGACAGAGGGCCCTGAGGGTGCCTGTGGTTAGAGAGCGTGGTCTGGAGGAGGATCCAACAGTGAGTGGTCATATAAACAGGAGAACCAGGAGAGAACTGTGTCCAAAAAACCTAGGAAGAAGAGAGAATCAGGCTGGGGACAGTGCTCAACAGTGTCGAAGGCTGCAGAGAGGTCAGGATTGAGAAAAGCTGGTGGATCTGGCAGCTAGATGACTAGTAACTTTGGAGGGAGCAGTTAGGTGGAATGGCAAATTCAGAAACTGGATTATAAGAGGTTAAGAAGAGAGTGGGAAGAGAGAAAGTGGAGGTCTCCTTGGCCCAGAGCAGCATCTGCTCCATGCTAGCTACTGCTCCACCAAGAGGTGTCTTTAGGCCATTACTTAGGTTAAAGGGCCTAGTATCTCTCTCAGAAGCTGACCCCTGACTCTGGATATCTGCAGAGGGAGTCAGCTGAGGGTGTACTGCTACTGCCTTCAGGACCTAGACAAAGGGGCAACAAAAATAGATTCCCTTCACGTCCCCTCACCTCTCAGCCTTACCTTTCCACCATCTCCTCCCTTCTCAGTCCCAGGTACCCACGAGTGCCATCTTTACTGATCCCTGCCTAAGGAATACTGGGTTGTCTCAGAAAAAGTCAGATCTACAGCTTGCCACAAGAGGGCAGTATAAGAATGAGGAAAATGAGAAATTGCCATTCAAAATCTGGCTTGGATGGTAAACCCAACCCTGGGATATCAGGACCTTCGGAGGTTTCCAGTTATCTTAAGGAGAAATAGGGGACAAAGAGAAGGGCAGAGAGAAGGAAAGAGAAACATGAAATCCTCTTAAATATCACTTTATCTTAAAAAAATAAGCTTGGGTTACACATCATTTCTAGGAGAAGCTGAGGCAGATGATAAGAAATCCCAGGAGAGGCAGAAGCATGTAAGAGTCAAAGCACATGTATTCTGACTGCAGTGGAGCATCTAGTAAAATGTATCTGGTATCTGTCTATGGGATACTGGGGCCTCAGGTAAAAGGAGTGAGTTCGACAGAATGATCTGAGGTTCCTTCCAGCTTTAAATCCTATGATCCAGCTCCAGAGACTTGGGGATCGCTAACTCTAATGGTTACATCAGAGGGCTGCTGCCTTCTTCCTACAAGGCTTTGCTGCTTCCCCCAGAGCAAAAGTCAGCCCAGAACTCCCAGTCCTGGGCCCCAGCACTAGACCTGGTCCCAAGGAAGCCTCTCCCTTTGATCTCTCTCCCAGACATGGGAGTTTCTGTCGCCCTGTTCTACTGAGGTTCAGGCTGTGCTGCCCAGGCTCCCAGAAGTGGGAGTGATCACTTCTGCCATTGAGTCAGCCATAACCCCTTCTCCCAGATTGGGGATCCCCAAATCTGCTTCCTGCTGGAATGGATGCCCAGGGATAAGGTCAGACGTGGGCAAGGCCGAGCCTTTCCTCCCCGTCTATCCCCTCACCATCTCCCTGAGGTAGGTGCCCTCTGACCAGTGCCTGTATGTGCCTGCCCAGTTAGGGTGACTCTGTCCAGCAGTGTGGTGTGGTCTGGCATTTCAAAGTCCTGTCCCTCCTGACTACTTCCCCTGAAAAGCCCCCTCACAGCCACCTTCATTCCCCCGGCTCCCTTACCTCCCCCTTCCTTATCCTTCTTTCTTTTGTCTCTGTTTTCACTGGGCTATTGGTTGATTCACTGCTTTTTCCAAAATGGAAAGAACTCAGAAGAGGGACTCATGAAACCCGGGCCTTCCTCTCAGCTGCCATCAGTGTCATCTCCAGCTACTCGCGTGGCTGTAGGCAAGTCACATCACCTCTCCTGGCCCCAGTCTCCTCATCTATAAGACGACCAGGCCCAGACTAACATGAGCACGCGGAACATTTAAATATCCAAGAACTAACATTTCGGATGGAAGCATCCCCTGCCCCACCCTTCCATCTTTCCTGTCTTTTCTTATCCCAATGGAACATGGGAGAATCTCCCGCAGAGCAGACTGCAAAGAGAGGCTGTGGGCTCACCACCAATGCACATCCTCCAGCTGAGCCACTGTTGCCATGGAAACATTCACCTGGATGGGCAGAGCCTGAGCCATCCTGCTGCTGGGGGGAGGGGATGTCTCCATGGGAAAGGAGCCAGTCTTCTCTCTGGAATTGCCCTTCATAATCCCCTCGGGCTGATGCACTTCAGTCCTGGCTTTGGGACAGCAGGTGCTAGGCAGTGGTCGTTTTCGTTCTTGGTGAAAATGGCACGGGGCTTCATGAGGTGAGACATCAGCACTCCCCGGCCCACCCTGTGCCCTTGTGCTCACCACCTCCCCACCTCCATCCCTGTCTCTACTCTCAATGTCTTTGCCCCTTTCTTAGGATCATAGAAGGATGGAAGGACCTTAGAAGCCATCTGGTTCAAGTCACAGGGCAGCTAGGTGGCACCAGAGTGCCCAGAGTGCCGGCCTGACGCCAAGACCACTCCTCTTCCTGGGTTCAAACCCGGCCTCAGACACTTACCAGACCCTGGGCAAGTCACTTGGCCCGATTTGCCTCAGTTTCCTCATCTGTAAAATGGGCTGGAGAAGGAAATGGCAAACCACTCCAGTGTCTCTGCCAGGATTGCAAAGAGTCAACAGGACTCAACGGTGACAACAACAAAGTTCAACTCACTCATTTTAAACACCAGAAACCTGAGCCCCAGAAAAGACAGGCAGCTTCCCCGGGGCCACACAGCTAGTTAGGATCCCAGGCAGGTCTTCCTGACTCCGAGGTCAGCGTTCTGGCCTTTAGAGAAGAGGCAGCCTCTGTAACCATTGCTCTGATGTACCTCAGGGCTTCGAGCAGCTGTCACCCAACAGGAACAAGAGCGAATCTTGGAAAAATGGAGAGAGCCCTGGCTCTAGGGCCAGGAGAACTGGGATAGATAGAGTAGGATAACAGATACTTATCATGGGTGTGGCATCCTTCAATACGGAAGACAGTGTGGTACAGAGGAAAGAGAAATGGCACAGAAGAGCTGGGTTCAAATCTCACCTCTGCCACTTCTACCTGTGAGACCTTGAGTAAAGCACTTCACCTACTTGGGCCTCAGTTTCCTCCTCTGTAAAATGAAGGGGTTGAACCAGATGGTCTCTAAGGTCCCTTGTAGATCAAGAGTTGTGAATATCTCTGGGTCTTATTTTGCTCCTCTATAAAATGAGGATAATGACGTACTTGGGTTTCTCATGGAGAAAGAACTTCGTAGACCTTAGAACTCCATAGCCATCGTTATTATTCTTGTCTGTGGGCTGCTACCTGCATAGAGCACACCATGTAATGGCTCTCCCAGCTGCTCCTCAGGCCCTGAAATGGGGAGCAGTTATAGACTCACTAATGCAGATACATTTCAAACTGGAAGGGCCCTCAGAGATCATTAACTCTAATCCCTCATTTTACAGTTGAAGAAGTAAGTACTTAGAAAGATGAACTGAACTGCCAGGAGCACAGAGCTGTTCTAATAGGTGGGGAAAACATAAATGTCCTTCTAGAGATCAGACTCAATTTCTATGAAAGGGGGCCTCAGGGTCTCAGCCCCTGAAGGATGAATGGGAATACCAACTGTAAAGGGGATGGGGTATTCTAAGTGACCTCCCAGATCTAGGATATTAACATGATGGCTTTTTTCCAACTGACCTCAGCAAGGCATACTCATAACATTTGTCACAGAGTGGAGAAGCTTGCTTCCACGTGGGACCTGAGAGAATGGCCATACCAAACTCACAGAGTCTTGGACAGTTCTAGCTCAAGCCTTCATTCCAAACCATGGATGGAAGGCTTCTGACTCTCAGTTCAATGCTCCTTTGACTACAATGCTGCCAGCCCTAGTACGAGGTCAAGGTGGAGATAAAAAAATCCTGAATTGGCACATCTCCTCCTCTTTCGTTTCTGCACATTGTAGTATCCTTCAGAGGGGTCCTGGGAGGAGGCCCAGCCTCCCCAGCCTGGAGCCCAGCACCCTCCCCAGTGAGTGCCCTCCAGGGTCTTGTTGGTCAGAATGAGCTCTAGGTGAAGAGCTATGGAAAGAGCCATTTATGAGATCACAGTATTTAAAACCAGAAGGGGAACTGGAAATCATCTAGACCAGTCCACTCATTATAGAAATGAAGAAACCAAAGCTCAGACATAGGGAAACCAAGCTGATCCAAGCATCCCGGGCCCTCTGAGCAATCCCTCAGCAGGGACTCTGGTGACATTAGAGCTGATATCACACAGAGAAGACCCACCTCTGGCACAAATCGGCTTGGAGAACATTACTTCACCTTTCAGGACCTCCTCCCCCCCCACCCCTCCACCCCCACCATTCTCTAAGACTAAAAGTTGCAAAGCAGGCACTGATCTGCTTTAACAGAGGGAGTTTCCCTAATTGGATTCCTTAACACACCAATGAAATGAAAGAGAGGGGGAAAAAGAGACAGACAGAAGAGAGGAAGGGAGAGAGAGAGACAGAGAGAGAGAGAGAGAGAGAGAAGAGAGAGACAAAGAGAGGGAGAGAGATAGGGGGGGGGAGAAGGAGAGAAGAGAGAGCTAGACCTGGAATTCCTTCCTTCCTTGGGTAGAGCTAGACACACTATAACAAAGCAGCTAAGTCTGTAAGGGGTATCCTTGGCATCTCCTGCCTTCTCTATCAGTGCCTCTGTCCTTCATCCCCACCCCCATGCCTGTTCTCTTTCCCTCTCAAGGTGCTAGCTAATGGGCTTACAGGAGTGAAGTGACTTTAGCAGATGTTGCCTTCAAGGAATGACAGATAGCCTAGCAAACGTTTTGAATCATAGGATTTTGACCTGGAAGAGATTGTAGAAATTCTGTAGTCCAGCCCTTTCATTTTGAAAATGAGAACATTTTTGCCCAAGGTCACACAGATAACAATTAGCAGAACCAAGATCTGGTCTCTGGTCTTCTAATTCTAAATCCAGTGGTCTTTCCAATGTGCCGTGCTTCCTCTCTTGGATCAGAGGCCTGTTTTGGAGCACTCTAAAACCACACTCTGTAGGCAGCCACCTACTGCACCTATAATACAGGGCTAGGCGTTCATTGGGACTAGAGTCCCTGGAGAGCAGCAGCCCAAGAGAAGCCAAAGGCATCCTCTGGGAAAACTCAGGAGAGCACAAAGCAATGAGAGAAGCCTCTCCACACTCCTCCTAGGTACTGGGTAGGAGATGACAGAGCTGGAATGTAACCCAGCCTAGTTCCCCAAGGCCGGTTCTGCCTTATACCAAGGGGGCGGGCTCCCCTAGGCTGCTGAGCCATACCTTGGGGTGTCGCCCTATTGTCTGCCATCCTTCAGGTTGCCTTCTCTAACCAGGACACTAGGTGGCACCCTCCACCCGTTTCTGTATGGCCCTTGGTGCCGTGGGTATCTGAGCCAGGGCCGTGTGGCTTAGAGTTGGGTTAATGGAGGGATCCAGACACCAGAGCCCACAACCTAGCCCTCCTGCCGAGGGCCACATGCCAGAGACCGCTTATCCAGGGCCCCTGTCCATCACTGCCATGCTCTGCTCCTTCCTTACCACAACAAAGGTCCTTCCATTGAAATTTCCCTGAACTCTATCTCATGTGAGCTGAATTAAGGAAAGTCTAATGTGCCGAATGAAGGAAGCGGCAATCCTGCCGTCCTCGGCTGTGGTTAGTCAAACCGCACCTGGAGAAGGACGTGCATTTCTGAGCCATTGACAAATAAGAGGGTGTGGGATAGAACGAGCATTTATTAAATCCCTACTGTGTACCAGGCCAGGTGCAGTGCTAAGTGCTTTACAAATAAGAGGGTGTGGGATAGAACGAGCATTTATTAAATCCCTACTGTGTACCAGGCCAGGTGCAGTGCTAAGTGCTTTACAAATAAGAGGGTGTGGGATAGAATGAGCATTTATTAAATCCCTACTGTGTACCAGGCCAGGTGCAGTGCTAAGTGCTTTACAAATAAGAGGGTGTGGGATAGAACGAGCATTTATTAAATCCCTACTGTGTACCAGGCCAGGTGCAGTGCTAAGTGCTTTACAAATAAGAGGGTGTGGGATAGAACGAGCATTTATTAAATCCCTACTGTGTACCAGGCCAGGTGCAGTGCTAAGTGCTTTACAAATAAGAGGGTGTGGGATAGAACGAGCATTTATTAAATCCCTACTGTGTACCAGGCCAGGTGCAGTGCTAAGTGCTTTACAAATAAGAGGGTGTGGGATAGAATGAGCATTTATTAAATCCCTACTGTGTACCAGGCCAGGTGCAGTGCTAAGTGCTTTACAAATAAGAGGGTGTGGGATAGAACGAGCATTTATTAAATCCCTACTGTGTACCAGGCCAGGTGCAGTGCTAAGTGCTTTACAAATAAGAGGGTGTGGGATAGAACGAGCATTTATTAAATCCCTACTGTGTACCAGGCCAGGTGCAGTGCTAAGTGCTTTACAAATAAGAGGGTGTGGGATAGAACGAGCATTTATTAAATCCCTACTGTGTACCAGGCCAGGTGCAGTGCTAAGTGCTTTACAAATAAGAGGGTGTGGGATAGAACGAGCATTTATTAAATCCCTACTGTGTACCAGGCCAGGTGCAGTGCTAAGTGCTTTACAAATAAGAGGGTGTGGGATAGAACGAGCATTTATTAAATCCCTACTGTGTACCAGGCCAGGTGCAGTGCTAAGTGCTTTACAAATTTTGCCTCATTTAATCCTCATAACTATCATGGGAACTGGGTGCTCTTACTACCCCCATTTTACAAATGAGGAAACTGAAGCAAAGGTGAAGTGACTTACCCAGGGTGATACAGCTACCAAGTGTCTGAGGCTGAATCTGAACTCAGGTCTTCTTGGCTCCGGGCCCAGTTCTCTGTATACACTGTGCCACCTAGTTGCCTTCTAGATGAAGGAGACCAGGGGATCCTGAAGGAAGGGGGAACCATATCATCTGAAAATGGGTAGAAGGAAGTAAAGATTCTTAGCCTGGAGAAAAGATCATAGCAGTTCACGATTTAGAGCTGAAAGAGACTTTGGAGATCATCTCTCTGGTACAACTCCCCCTGGCTCTTGTTTTACAAGTGAGGAAACTGAGGCCCAGAGTGATTAAGATAAATGGGGAAACAGCGTGAGGACGTCTAGCTCCCCTGGAGAAGTTTTAGTCATCAGGCACAAGTGAATACTATCCTTCCTAGAGCATGGAAAGAAGCAGAGGTTAGAATTGCTGAACTACCACCAGTGAGCTTTCAAACTAGTGGAGAAAGAAAGAGCTGAGAAGAACATACATGTTGATTTTCAAATGGGATGAAAATGGAGCGTGGCAAGTCTAGGTCACTGAGTTTTACTTTTATCCTGGGCAGAATTCTAGAGCACAATATCCAAGGGATGGTTTGTAAACTTGTAGAAAAGGAAGCAGTGATTAAAAAGAGGCAGCAAGACTTCTTCAAGAATAGGTCATTTCCTTTTTTCATAGTGCTGCTTGAATGATAGATGGAGGTAAATACTGTAGCTTTAGTGGACTTGGGTTCTAATAAAGCATCTAACACAATCTCTCTTTTCTGTGGAAAAAAAGATGGGAGATAAAAGCTTGACAGTAGTACATTGGGAGGATCTGGAAATAGCTAAGTCATCAGATCCAGAGAGCAGCTATTAAATGTTCCTTTTTTATCAACTCAGAAAGTCTCTAGGGGAGTGCCTCAGGGATCCGTGTTCTGTCCTGTGCTGTGAGATCTTTATCAGTGATTTGGATAAAGGTATAAATTGCATGCTCACCAAATTTGCAGAAGACATAGAGCTGGGAAGGACATGCCAGATAGAGAAGTCAAGATGCAAAAGGATCTCTACAGGCTAGAGCACTAGGCTAATATAATAATGATAACAATAATCATTATTCTTATAAAGCAATTGAAGGTTTGTACAATGCTTTACATGTATTATCTCATTTACTTGCTATCTCACAGTCCTGTGAAGTAGTTGCTATTATCAACCCCATGTTACAGACCCAGAAAGGAGACCTGCCCTGTGTCCGGGTCCAAAACCCTACTACCACCATGCAAGGGTGCCTCTCAATGGTGGAGGGCTTCTTCACATTCATTCAGTCTGAGTGAGGAAACCAGGGATGTTTAGCCTGGAGAAAAGAAGGCTTAGGAGGGGCACAATGGCTGGCTTCAAATATTGGAAGTGCTATGGTGTAGAAAAGAGATTGGAATGGTTATATGGCCCCAGAGGACAGCACCAGGAGCACTGGGTGGAACTTAGAAAGCTTGATGACAGAAAAACTTCTTAACCACTAGAGTCATTCCAGGGTGGAACAGGCTTTGTCAGTAAGTAGTGGGCTCTCCCTCAGTGGAGTTCTTCAGGCAAAGGCTATTAGGATACCAGAGTGGGGATTTCTCTGGGCAATGCCTTGTATGGGCTGGCCACTGAAATCCCTCCAACTCTGAGAATCTGTGGTTTTGTAGGTGACTTGTTCAGGTTCACACAGATAGCAAAGCCAGATCTTCCGACTTTCAGAGGACATGATCGTTATCTTCTGGTATCTGAAAAGACGCTATCTGCAGGATTTATTGTTATTCAGTCGTTTTTCACTTGTGTTTGACTCTTCATGACCCCATCAGGGGTTTTCTTGGCAAACATACTGGAGTGGTTTTCCTTCTCCAGCTCATTGTACAGATGAGGAAACTGAGGCAAACAAAGTTAAGTGACTTGCCCAGGGTCACACAGTTAGTAAGTGTCTGAGGCCAGATTTGAACTCAGGATTATTAATGTTTGTGACTCCAGACCTGGCACTGGATATGCCAAACCACCTAGCTGCCCAATGTGCGGGATGGATTAGATTTATTTTGTTTGAATGGATGAGTGAATGAGAAGAGCTACCATTTACATAAGCTTTAAAGTTTGCAAAACTGCTTTATGGAGGCTGATTTGATTATAGGTTGAGTGCTTACTGTCTGGCTGCTCTGTGCTAAGCCGGAGGGATACAAACACAAGCAAGCAAGACAATCCCTGCCCTCAAGGAGTTCACCTTCCAATAGGGGAAGACAACCTAGGCCGAGGAGCAGGATAAATCTGTCTGTGTAGAGCAGAGCTAGAAACAACAGGAACATATTACAAGGAGGAAGATTTTGGCTCAACACAAGCAAAAACTGTCTAGCAATCAGAGCTGTCTAACAGTGCCTTGAGAAGGTCGTTCTAGACAATGTTTGAGCAGGAGCCACATGCCCAGAGATACTGTGGAGAAGAATCCCTTCTTTGGTGGAGAGATATGAAAGACAACCTCCAAGTCCTGTTTCAACTCTCCAGTTCTAAGATGCATCCCCTCATGCCAGGCTTTCGGTGTCTTACGAGAGAAATTGATTGGTCAAGTAGTCCTTCCCAATGAGGAATTAGCCTGGAGGCAATTCATAAATTCTGATTCTGAAATACTCCTAAGGTGATGCCACCAGTGAGAATTGAAGGACAAGGAGGAGGGAAAGACCATGAGCTTCTCAGTCGCCTCCCATCATACTCCATATGACCAGGGAAAGCTTTGCCAGGGATAGTGGAGGTCAGAGGTGCTGCGAGGTGGCCTATGTCCCGAGGACTCCCCTGGATCTCCTAGGAGCACATGCCTAGAGCTAGGAAGAACCTCAAGGGACATCGAGTCCCACCCTCTCCTTTTACAAAGAAGGAGACTGAGACCTAAGGAAGGGCAGTGGCGTGCCCGTGGTCACATAGACAGTAAGTTGGGGTTTTGGTGTTTGTGCTTCACTTCCAAAGAGGACCAATGACATCACGGGGGGTGTCTTGACTTGCGCTGGCAGAGCTGCGCAAAGTCGCCTCCAGATACATCAAAGTAAGTGTTGGAGGTGGGGTTTGACCTTAGATGCTCTCACTACGGGGGCGGGGCTGGTTCTCCTACCATGCCTCACTTCTGAACCAATCCCCAGCTTGGGGGGAGGGGACAGTGGAAAGAGCCCTGGGTTTGGAGTCAGAGGACCTGGGTTCAAATCCTGTTCTATGAAATACCACCTGGGTGCCCTTGGGCACATGGCTGAGCCTTCTTGGCCCGGTTGCGCTAGATAGCCCCCAGGTTCCTTCCTAGGATCCAGTGAACAAAGCAGCTTTCCTGTTCACTGTCACCAGACAGCCCTAAGGGACTTGTTAAAAGCAAGCATCTTCCAGATTAGAGACCCTAAGGCCTGGGTGCCTCCCAATCAGCTCCAGAATGAGCTCTATTCCGAAGACCCTTTGTAGAGGCCAGTGGGCAGCCAGAGACGGAGAGCAGAGACAGAGGTAGAGCTCCCCCAGAGCTGCTGCAGACGCGTGGCCAGACCTGATGCCAGCCTTCAGAGGGGACATCTCCCCCCCTCCCCTATTCTCCCTTTACTTTATCTCCCCCCTCCCCCTGCCAGGGACAAATAGACCCGGCACTAGCTGGTGGGCACTTGAGGGACAGGGAGCCAGCTCTCAAAATGAGAGTCTTCTGTGGTGGGAGGTGAAGGAGGTGGCATCTCCTGGCGCAGGAGTCCTAACCCAGGCTAGGGGAGTGTGGCCTAGAAAGGGTCATCTCGGGCCTTCTCCTAGGGCTCATGCGGCTGAGTTCCATGCTGCACTGCTGGGAAAGCAGCTGTTTTTGAGCCTCCGTGGAACCTCTCCCGGTCGCTCTGTGTGGGGGAGAGATGACGTCAGGAGAGGTTCCCAGTCTGTGTGTGTGGGCGGCCAGCAAAGACGCAGATGCCCAAAGGATTGGGGGAGCGCAGGGAGGAGGGGAAGGCAGGGCTTCGGGGTGTAAAGCTGCCCGGAGCCCACATCCCCTCACACCCGTCAGCTCCACATCCCCATCTCCATTTGGCAGGAGACATGGCCAGACTCTTGCGCCCCATCCCCCTCGTCCTGAGACCTTCCTTTTCTCCACACTGAATCACACTGATTTCACTCGGCAAGAACCTGCCCAGAGTCCTCTCTTTCCACACATCGCCACCCCCCCCCCCATCCCCTGCCACCTTCCTCCCTCCCCGGGCTGAGTCTTTCTCCCTGGTTTTACCACCTCCCCACAAACCCTGCACCAGCAGGAGGTGATGGGGTCTACCAGCAGGAGGTGATGGGGTCTGCCCACACACAGCCGCATTCTCTGAAGGCTCAGCGGTATCCCTCCGCCATTCTGATAGCCCAGGTTGGAACAGCAACAGTGGGTGAAATCCCCTCTGGTCCACACTGTGCCCCAGAGCAGGAATCCTCCACTCCACCTGCATGCTTCGGTGCTCAATGGTCTAGAACCAGAAGGGTTCTCATAGGCCATCTAGACTGGGACCCTCATTTTACAGCTGAGGAAACTGAGGCCCAGAGAAGGGGTGACTAACTGAGGACTCCAGTATACCCACTGTCAGCTAAATCTCTTCCTCTCAGTGAGTCATACGCTGCTTTTGTTGCATTCTCGTTTTTACTTCTGCTCTCTGGAATCCTAATAAGCCCAACCAATCAACCACGTGCTAAGCACCCTTCTAAGATTTAGAGATACAAAGAAAAAGCAAAAATAGTCCATGTCCTCAAGGAGCTTACATTCTAATGAAGCAGCAAGCCTGTAAATACATGAGAGCACAAAAGGCATACAGGAGGTGGCTAGGTGGCTTCAGATAAAGTGCTAGGCCTGGAGTCAGGAAGATCTGAGTTCAAATCCAGCCTCAGACACTGGCTATGTGACCTTGGGCAAGTTGCTTCACCCTGTGTGCCTCAGTTTCCTCATCCGTAAAATAAACTAGAAAAGGAAATGACAAACCACTCCAATATCTTTGCCAAGAAAACCCCAAACGGGGTCATGAAGAGTCCGACACGACTGAAACAACCGAACAGGGACACGACAATAAAAGGTACATACAGAGTAGATTGGAATTAGCCTTGAAGGGGAAGACCCTTGCAGATGGAGGTGGGGAGGGTGGAGAGAAGTGCAGGAACCAGAAAAGGCCTCTGGCAGGATGTGACATTTGACCTGAGTCTTAAAGAAAGCCAGAGATTCAAGGAATCAGAAAAGCACTCCAGGCATGGATGACCTCCAGTTCAAAACCATGGAGATGGGAAGTGGAGCATCTGTGAGAAGAACAGCAAATAGGTCAGTCCCTCCTCCCATGGTGAGGCTTCATCTCCTTGAAGACAACTACCACATCCCCCCTCCCCACCTCCTGAGCTCCCTCCTGCTTCCTTGCCTTAATAGTTAATGTCCTTGGGTGTTCCCTGCTCTCAGCTGTTTTCAAATTTGAAAGTCCACCATGTTGAAAGAGGAATTACTCTTTTTCTGTTTGGCCCCAGAATAGCAATGAGTGGAGGTTGGAAGGGGGCAAAAATCTGGGCTTGATGGAAGGCTCATGGATCTGCATCTGGAAGGAGCCTCAGAGGTCATCGGGTCCACTCCCCTCATGTTATAGGGGAGAAAACTGAGGAACGTGGATATTAAGTGACGTTCAAGGTCATACACATGTAAAGGTCAGAGTCAGGTCATAGACTCATCCTTTCCTAGGTCTGGAAGAGACCCCAGAGGTCACCTAGTTCAATCCCCTTATTTGACAATTGAGGAAACAGGCTCAGGGACATTAAGTGACTGCCTCTGGTCACACAGTGGTGTCACAGGCAGGATATGAACACAGATCCTCTGACTCCACGATCAGTGTTCTTTCTGCTACACTACAGCCTCCTAATTAGAAAAGTCTCAAAGTAGAACAGGTTGCCTTGGGAAGTGGTGGCTTCTTCCTCCTTGAAGGTCTTCGAGCAGAGGGTGGATGACCATTTATTGAATATGTTATAGCGGGGGTTCTTGTTCAAGTCCAGGTTGAACTAGGGGACCAATGAGACCTCTTCCAACTCTGCCATTCTGTGATATGGGAGGATGCATGGACACACGGCAGGGAGGTTGGGAGAGAATGATCCAGAAACCCATGGATTCCAGCCAATTCTCAGGTGTGTCATGGGCTCAGAAAGACTGAGAAACCTTGCATCTGGTTTTTGTTTTGTTTTGATCCAGGAAAGAATGGATACTCAAGGCCCCTCCTAAAGTTTGTGTAAGAGCCAAAGTTGGGAGCTCCGTAGAGGAGTGAAGAAAGCGGGACTCCCAGGGAGTGAGATCCCACTGTCATTCTGTGCAAGAGTCTGCTGAGCTGGAGCTAGGCCAGGGCAGGGAAAGGGAAACACACAGTAAACAAATTTAAAAGAGGATAGATAGACAGTTTGACAAAAGGAACTAACATATCAACCAATTCTAACATTATATACAATGTTCCACCCCCATAGCTCCCCACCTCAGCAAAGAGTAGAAAGGAGTGACTTCTCACATCTCTTCTTTGGGACCAAGCTTGGCCATTATAATCACACAGCTTTCAGCTTAGATTTTGCTCTTGCCGTTGTTTCTATTACGTATATTATTTTCCTGGCTCTGCTTACTTCCCTTTGCATCAGTCCATATAAGTCTTCCCATGCTTCTCGGTAGTTTTCAATTTCTGCTCTTTTCTCCTTTCTATAGGGTCTCTTAGTCCGGTGCTTCCAAGTTGTACTCTTGCTCCCACCAGACCATCACCTTCTATAGTTCTCTCTGTCCTTCCTCATTTGCCTTTGTCTTCCTTTTCTTGCAGGGAGGAGTGAAAGTCCTGATCACAGGCCCATGGCAAGAAGCCAGCAATAACTATAGTTGCCTGTTTGACCAGATCTCAGTGCCTGCGTCCTTGATACAGCCAGGGGTGCTTCGATGCTATTGTCCAGGTAAGAAGGGCAGCTTTCTCAGACCATTGCCAGGCCAGGGCTTAGAACTGATGGATCAATGAATCAGGAGTCAAGAGACAGAGGGCTGGGGAGGAAGGGAAGGTCACACCAAGAGCAGGGAACTCATCTTAGCACTAACTAGCTGTGTAGTCTTGGGTAAGTGATTTTCCCTCTTTTAGACTCAGCTCCTTTCTCTATAAAATGAGAAGGCCTGAGAACTCTGTGCCATGAGAATGACCAATCCTGGCCCCGGAGAGGATGAGGGAACATCTCTCCCTTCTTTTGTGGGAGAGGTAGGATACTAGGGATGGGAAATGTTGCACGTGATGTCAAACCGGGTTGCTGAGTTCATAAGATTTTCTTAACTGTTTTTCTTTGTCATAGCAGAAAGCTTACTTTGGGAGATTTTTTTTATACCCAACCACTAACACAGTCCCTAACACATAATAGGTGTTTAATAAAGCCTATGATTGATGGATTGATTTGAAGTGGGAGGGAGGCAGCTTTTTCAATAGATCACTGGACCTGGAGTCAGGTAGAACCAAGTTCAAATCCAGCTACAGACACTTCCTAGCCATGTGACCCTGGGCAAGTCACTTAACCCCTGGTGCCTCAGTGTTCTCATCTGTGGAATAATAGCACCTACCTCCAGGATTGTTGTAAGGATAAAATAAGACATTTGTAAACTGTTTTGCAAAACTTAAAGTGCCATATAAATTCTAGCTGTTATTTTTATAGTGAAGAAATTACTGTTACATTTTTAAAAAGGCATCAATAAACCAACTAACAGATGAGAGAAATAAAATAAATACAGGGCTTAATCTCAGTTTTCTCATCTGTAATACGGGCGGGGGGCAGAGTTAGACTGAGTGATGTCTCAGGTTCAGCTATGACTCTAAGCTCTAAGGGCCCTTCTCCTCAGACACTGATGTAGAGGAAAGAGCCCCGAAGCTGGAGTCACAGAGTTTGAATCCTGGCTCTGTGTGACCTTGGGCAAGTCACTTGACCTCTCTGGGCTTCAGTTTCCTCTTCCCTAAAATCAGGGAGTGGGACTAGATCCTCTTAAAAGTCCCTTCCAGTTTTAATAGCTCATGTCCTACAATTGCCTCCAGTTTTGACATTTCTAAGGTAGAGAGATCTCCAAGATGGAGATGGAGATGCCTCCAATTCCAAGAATTCAGTTTAAGTCAGCATGTACTGTGTACTTAAGTACCTAATATGTACTTAAGTACCATTACTTAGTACTATGTACTTAAGTACCTGTACTGTGTACTTAAATATAAAGCACTCACTGTGCTAGGCTCAGAAAGATGTCCTACCTAGAATTGGTGCCAGAGAGTCCCAGGACCACTACCCATAGGACCCTCAAAGACCAAACCAATTGATCCTAAGTGTGGGTCCTCTTGATACCACCCCCTGCCCCAAGTGGGTACAAGAATGAAGTTAGATCAGCTTTTCAAATAAATGAAGAAATCTTCAAAGAACAGGGTAGTATTATTGGGGGAAAGTTGGGATAGGAGAGCCCTATTGACCTTTATACTAGACTGTAAACCTCATGAGGGTAGGCAATGTATTATCTAAACTTTCCCCAGCATCTAACAGGATAGCTAGCTATGTGATGCTCTGCACATAGAAGATGTGTGATCAATATTTGTTGGATGGATGGATGGATGGATGGATGGATGGATGGATGGATGGATGGATGGATGGATGGACAGATGAATAAATTCAAGGCCGAGCTGCCTTGCTAGGAATAAAAGGAGATAAGGAATGTGTGGACTGAAGGGCTGTGAACAGGCAGCTCCAGAAGTCACCAAATCAACATTTTCCACCTGGGCCACCTTAGCTCTGGAGGCAGGTGACTTCAATTTCCACATGCCTTCCCCACCTCTACTTGTATTCTTTCCCTTGATGTGTTAGCCTGTTCCTGCTCTCTAGTTGTTGGAGCTCCTGAGCTCTGAAAGGGCTGTAAGGTAGAAACAAACTTCAGTTAATCCCCCATTAAAAGCCCTGGGTCTGAATCTTAGTTCTGCCACTTCATACCCATGTGACCTTGGTCTAACCTCTGGAGTGAGGTGAAGGCACTAGATCAGAGGTGTCAAACACTCAGCCCACAGGCAGCCTACAGCACTCTCAAGTGCAGCCTGAACCAGATTAAAATGTGATTGGGAAATATTTAACAAAACAAATAAAAATACAGTAAAACATAGATCATGTTAATTTGTGGTTTTCTAAGTCAACATACACCCATAGGGATCCTTGTGTCCAGTTTAGTGGCCCTCCCCACTCCTGTTTTTATTTGACTTTGACACCATTAAACCTCTGAGTGACCTCCGAGGTCCCTTGCAGCCCTACGTCTTTGTTTCATCCCTCCATCATTCAATCAAAACAAGCATTTATTAAAGACTTACTGTGTACCAGACCCTCTCTGCCCCATTCCTGAGGGCCCAGAAGGAGGTACACACAGGGCTGCCCCCTAGACCGGGGCCATCCTCCTACTCTAACAAGAAACAAGAGGAGACAGGAGAGAAGACCAATAAGTGAAGGCATAAAATGCTGGCCAGACCATGCTCAGGCCTGCCAAGGGCTCTCCCTCCTCATTCTCTTTTCTTCTCCTCCAGACATCCCGACAAATTCTTGGGCTTGAGATGCTCACCTGGCTATTGTGGCAAACCTGTAATAATGCAGGGATGGGATCTGCATGGGCCCTGGGCCCTGGAAAGGAGGGGACAACATGCTATTAAACTGTCCGTTTCCTATCTACTGCTGAGGCAGGTGCCATGTCTATACCTGGTCTTTGTCTGACTCAAAACCCAGATCATGCCTGTCTCCTGCACCCCCCTGCTCCCTGGTCTTTACCTGTCCTCCTTAGGACACACAGCTCCCTCAAGATCAACATTTCCAGACTGAGATTCTGCTCTCTGCCCTGTCCCAAGCCCTCCCATGTCTCATCAGATGGAGCAGGGAGAAAGCCACAAGGCCCACTCTCCTTCCATGATACCGTAATACAATCTGCCAGATACTTACTAGGCACCAGGCTCTATGCTAAGCACTGGGGAGACAAAGACAAACTGACCTTGCCTTCAAGGGGCTTACATTCTACCTAGAAAAAGAATATAGAGATGAGTAAGTATGAGGTTATCTAAGAAGGTGGAGTGTACTAACAAAGGTGGGGTTGCAGGGGAAGATTTCACTTAAATTGAGCCTCAAAGAAAGTTAAGAATTATAGGAGGCAGAGGTGAGAAAGAAAGGCATTCTAGGTGGGGGACAGCCCATGCAAAGGTGTGGAGATGAGAAACGGCATGTCAGGTTTGGGAACAGAACAAGTAATAAGCCAACACTATGGTCTGTCCAATACTGAGGTTTCAAGCTAGAGACTGGTCAAGATAGACTAGACTGTAAACTCCTGGAGGGCAGGGAATGAATCTTATTTCCCTACATATGACAGTCATGGTACTGTAAGCCAAGCTGGTAAGTAGGCAGGTACTTAGACTCTTATTCACCCTTACTTTTTGAGAGCCAAGCCATTCATCCCCTCAGGTATCACCTTCACAACAGCCAACTTGCCTTTCAAACCAAGCCCACAGGGGAAAAAATGGTGGATGCCCATATCAGTGCTGGCCCAACCACTGCAATGCACTCATTTGCCCAGAAAAGGATAGAATCCTGTGATTTCATTGGTATGGGGAACTCCCAGGAAAGGAAACTCCTCCCACCAATGCAGGTTGGCACTCTCTCTGCACAGAACATTGAGAGTTTGAATGACTTGCCCAGACAGGGTCACACAGCCAGGATGGGTCAGAGACAGGCCTGGAACCCAGGAGATGTGCAAAACAAAGTACTATGTAAGATCCAGAGCATAGTTAGGTTTTTTATAGTGGGTTCTAATTCAGAAGGTGAAGAGGGAAAGGGCAGGAATTCTAGATTCTAGAGGCAGCTAGATGGTGTAGTTGATGGGCACTGGACTTGGCGTCAGGGAGACCTGAGTTCAAATTCTGACTCAGACACTCACTAGCTGGATGTGTGGCTGGCCCTGGGCAGGTCAACTACCCTCTCAGCCTCAGTTCTTCCACTGAGAAATGAGGATAATAAAAGCACCTGCACTACAAGGCTACTGTGAGGATCAGATGTCATAACTGGTCAAGCTTTGCCAACTGTAAAGAGTTATGTAAATCTGGTTATTATTATTACAGAAATAGGGAACAGCATAAGCAAAGGTGTGAGATTAGGAGAGAGTGGGGGTGGGGTAGAGAGAAAGCCAATGAAATTGGAGTATAGAGCGCATGGAGGAGGGCGAGGAAAGGTGAAGCCAGAAGAGTAGTGGGTGCCATGTTATGAAGGGCCTTGAATGCCAGGCCGAGCACTTACAGCTTTATACCTCAATACTCCAGGGACCCCAACGTGGGCCCTTCCTTCATGGATACAGATCATTACCCCTCTGCAACTGAACAGATGGTCTCCATGAGCTGCTGTGGCCAAAAAAAAAATCCTTCTCTTGTGGCCAACCTGGTGCTGAGCCTCTCCAAACGTAGGCCAGGCTGATCCCCGGACGAGAGTCCATGACATGGGCCATCCCAGGGCCTGTACTTGGGGTTTTTCCAGCTCTGTCGGACCTGCCAGCACCTGTGTTCCACTGGCACAGCCTTTGAGGACCCAAGGTCACCTCTGTGGCTTAAGGAGCTATCAGAGCAGGCAGTAACAAACAGGGACCTTTAGAGCAGTTCTTAATAATCGTCTGCTGGACAGCCTTGCCTGTAACATGAGGGGCTTGGGCTGGACAGCCCAGGATGCTGTGGGGGGTGGGGAAGGGAGGAAAGGAGGGAATCCGTGAATGAGGGAATAGCACTCAAGGCTGGAGGGGCCAAGTAGCCCCAACAAAGGCTGGGGCCTCCCATGTGGGGGGCCCCTCTCTACTAAAGCTCTCTCCCTTCTGAAACTTACAGAAAATAAGGTCACCCTTTCAGAAGGACATGAGTTGGATCCCAGAATGTTGACCTAGACTCAGTACAGGACACGACATTTCTACAGAATTCAAGGCCTCTGTTTGCTTCTGTGTAAAATAAGGAATAGGTTCCTTCCAGTTCCAAACCTATTATGAAATTACTCCAGTTGCTAGAGGTGGGAGAACCTTAGCTAACATCTAAGCTGCCCCCCTCATTTGGCAGAGGAAGAAACTGAAGACAGAGAAGGAAAGGGACTCATCTAAGGTCACATAGCAAGTTGGAGGAGGGCTGGCATCCTAGAAGTCAGGCTGCCTGAATCCAAGTTTAGCTAAACCATTGCTGCCCCTTACAGTGTCCTGAGGAAGAACCCCCCACCAAAGGGTTCCAGCTGGACTCTCTCTCCTCTCCTCTTCTCTTTTTGTCTCTGTGTCCCTCTCTCTACCTCCTTCTCTCTGTCTCTCTGTCTTTTTGTGCATGCCCAGTCCAGCCACTGCTGTGAGGGTCTCTGTCTCTCTTCTCTCTCTCTCTCTCTCTCTCTCTCGTCTCCTTCTGACTCAGAGTCTTTCTCTTCCTATCTCTGTTTCTCTGTCTCTGTGTGTTTGTCTTTCTATCTTAGTCTCTGTCTCTGTCTCTCTTCTTTTTTCTCTGTTTCTCTGTATCTTTCTGTCCCTCCATCTCTGTCTCTGTCTTTTTCTGAATGCCCTGTCCAGTGACTGCGAAGGTCTCTCTCTCTCTCTCTCTCTCTCTCTCTCTATCTCTCTCTCTCTCTCTCTCTCCCTCTCTCTCTGTCTCTGTCTGTCTCTGTCTCTCTCTTTCTCTGTCCCTCTCTCTCTTCCTATCTCTGTTTCTCTGTCTCTGTCTCTCTGTCTCTGTCTCTTCCTATCTCTGTCTCTATGTCTCTTTCCTCCTGTCTCTCTTTCTCCATTAATTTTCCCAAATCAATCAAACAATACGTACTTATTATGTGCCTATTATGTGCAAGGCACTCTACTAGATGCCAAAGATGCAAAGGAAAAATGAATAATTGTTGACCTCAAAGAGCTTACATAAACCAAGTCAGGACAAAGCAAGTGGGGGGGGTGAGGAAAAGAAACAAGAATTTATTAAACACCTACTATGTGCCAGGCACCAGAGCACTAACAAATATTATTTCATCTGATAGGAGTAAGGTATCAGCTCCACCCAAAACTCAGTGCACCAAACTGCCATGGTAGCAATGAGTAGGAAGATGTAAGGTGAAGAAATGTCTATGCTCTGGGGAGCTGGAAGGGGCTTTGAGATGGTGTGGTTTAGACTGGAAGCTTCTTGAGGGCAAGCCCTGCCTTTGGTCCTTCTTTGTATCTCCAGGGTTTAGCGCCAAGCCTGGTACACAGTAGGTGCTTAACAAATACTAGGTGACTGACAGACAGGCTTCACCCCATTATTTTACAGGTGAGCAAACTGAGGGTCCCTCATTCCAGTTTAAGAGTTCCCAAGTCCAGGCTTGGCTGGGCTGATGACGAAGGGGATGATCAGGGGGCAAGGCAATGTGGGATAGGGTCAGAGCCAGCCTCCGAGTCAGGGAGACGTGGGTTCGAGTCTCCCCTCAGACTTATCTCGGCTCTGTGCCCCTGGGCAGCTCTCTAAAACCAGTGTTTCCTCACTAGGAGTTCTGAAATTGCAGACCATGATGATGATCATAATGATAACGGCAGCAGCAGCAGCTGTAGTGGTGGTGGCATCTCTATGATGCTCACTAGCCTTACTAATTCTCTCTCATTTCATCTTCCCAACAACCCTGTGAGGCCATGGGAAACAACAGAAAAGGAGTTAGACCTGGGTTTGCATCCAGACTCTGGCGCTTGCTACCTAAAGGGTGGTGGAAAAGTCACCCCACTTTCCTGGTACTCAGTATCCTTTCTGTAGAATAAGGAGATTGAATAGAATGGCCCCTGAAGAGCCTTCTGGCCCTGAGTCAGGGGTGGGGAACCTGTGGCCTCGAGGCTACATGTGGCCTTGAAAGCTGCAGGTTTCCTGCCCCTGCTCTAAGTCCTATCATATAGTATTTAGGCAGAAACTATAAGTAACATTTTCTCCATCATATAATAGGTAATGATTTTCCATAGGTAATATTTTCTCCATCCTATAAGTGAGGAAGCTAAGATTTGGACTACCAAAATGAGTCAGATTTCCCATCTCTCACAAACACAGCCTAAAACAGACCACTCTCATTTCTAGCAGGAAGGCTTCCAAAGACTTCCACAGTGTCAATGCAGACCAACTTGTTGGCCAAAAATAAGATCGGCAGGTTAAGTGAAACACAAGCAGGCTATGTTTTCATCAACTGCAGCCAACGCCAGCTCGAGTGTCCACACCACAGACGGTCTAGACGGCAGGGTCCTGTCCAGCTGTCCTGATGGACAACTTAGTCCTGTTCCAAACAACTCCCAAACTCACTCAGGAAGCAGAAAACACACACAGCCCATGTAAACTGACTTTAACAAGACCCTGATTGCATGGAAAGGTCAAGAGGGAGATGACAGAGTCAAGAAGACAAAGCTAAGAATAAAACAGTGATGAAAGGCACAGGCCAGGAAACAGCGGGAGAACTCAGATGGGGAGAGGCAGAGCTGCCTTTCGAAGGATGGACAAGGCAGTTTTGTTGCCCAACCTTCCTGCAAGGGAGCCAAAATTCCCCAGGGGTCAGGAAACGGCGGAAGATCAAGTTTAAAGGGAGATAAAAGAGTGGGCTGCTCTTTGCGGAAATAGCCCTCCTCCGGCTGCAGCTGCCGCTGGGCCCTGGCAGAAGATGCCTGGCAGGGAAGAGCAGCCTGAGGCCCCTGAGGAGCGGCAGCAGGGGTGCAGGGGGGCGAGGAGTGGGTGGGCACAGGGGTCCAAACCCAGCCCTGAGAAGGAGGCAGCATGGATTGGGGAAAGCGCATCGAGTCTGAAGTCCTGGACCTTGGAGGCAGCTGGCTGTTTCAGTAGATAGGGTGGTGGGGTCAGAGCCTGGAAGATCTGAGTGGAAACCCTCCCCTGAGATATTTACTTAGATATGTGAGCCTGAACAAATCACTTAATCTTTCTCAGCCTCGACTCTCTCCTCTGCAAAATGGGGATGAGAACACAACCAACCTTACAGAGATGTTGTGAGGCTCAAATGAGATAATGTGTGTAAAATGTTTTGCAAACCTGAAAAATATCATATTAGGGGAAGCTAGATAGTGAAGTGGATAGAGAACTGCCCTGAAGTCAGGAGGACCTGAGTTCAAATCCAGCCCTAGACACTTCCTAGCTGTGTGACCCTGGGCAAGTCACTTCACCCTGTTTGCCTCAGTTTCCTCATCTGTAAAATGAGCAAACTACTCAAGTATCTTTGTCAAGAAAACCCCAAAATGGAGAGTCAGACACGACTGAAACAACTAAACAAGTTGACATTATTATTATTATTATTATTAACTACCTGAGGGACCTTAGGCAAGACCTTCCTGGGCTCCAATCTCCTCCTTTTTAAGATGAGGGAGCCGAATAAAATGATCTCTAAGGTCCTTTCCAGCTCTGATCTTTGGAGGACGCGAAGACACCCCCTACTTGAATCCGTCAGTCTCAGTGGCACAAGGAGCTACTCCTATATTCAAGGAAATAGAGGAAGGAAGAGAAGGAAGGGGTCTCTGAGGCAGTTGGAGAAGCCCCCAGGCACAGACTTCGAGTATCTCAGAAGCCTTGACATGTAGACGGAAAACAGAGGCGGGGAAAAGGCAAAGGGGCGGGGGGGGGGGGGCTTTAGCTCAACAAAAGAAGGACCATATGATCAATTTGTCCAAATCCTTTCTTTTCCAAAAGATGGGGATAAGGATTAGGACTGGACTTGTGATTTCATTAGTACTTGGAACTCCCAGTGAGGAGATTTCCTTTTTCATGCAAGCCAGCACCTTCTCTATAATGTTTGGTCTTGGAGAACTGTCTAGAACCCAGAGGGAGGGGTGATGCTTCAATGACCTTCTCTTCTCTCTTTCTTTTTTTCCTTTTCTTTCTCTCCCTCCCTATCCACCAACAATTTGACAAAAAAAGAAAAACAAAACCTTCATAAGATATGCCTAGTCAAACAAATTCCCACGTTGGCTAGAGCCGGAAATGCCTCTCTCATTCTGCATATTTAGCAGGTGACCTCTCTTTCAGGAAGTGAGGAACATTGATCCTCTGGAATCAAGGCTGACCATTGCATTGATTAGAGTTCCAAAGTCTTTCAAAACCTAATTTCCAAGATATTGTTGTTACAGTATATGTTGTTCTCTTGGTTCTTCTCATTTCACTTTGCATCATTTCATGCAAGTCTTCCCAAGTTCCTCTGAAACTTTTCCTTTCACCATTTCTTACAAAGCAATTCCATTATACTCCTATACCATAATTTGGTCAGCCATTCCCCAACTGATAAGCACCTTCTTAGCTTCCAGTTCTTTGCTATATCAAAGACAGATGCTAAAAATATTTTTCATACATGTGGGTGCTTTTCCTCTTTTTAAAAAATTTTCTTTGGAGCATCTCGGCCCATCTTTTTCACTGCTTCATTTCTTCAATGACATCCTCTACTTCAGTTCTCCATAATTCCAGTCAACGAGCACCTACTATGTGCCGTGCACTACATAATGTGTTGCAATCTTCTCAAGACTGCCATATGTCTCCCCATTGCCCTCTGGAAATCGCAGAGTTGTTTGTTTTTTTGTTTAATAACACCAAATTTCTCCCTGAAACAAAGGCTCATCTTTTACATGCCAATATTCTTTCCAGCATGGTTGTATGTCTTCTGAGACAATGGAACATTGGGGTTCCAAAGACTTGAAAATAAAAAATAAATCAAACAGCATCATCTACCATGCAAACAATTCCCATGAATGCTTGAGCGGGAATCGTTCTGGGGGAGCGGATAGAGTCAGAGGAACTAGAGGATAAGAGTCAGTCAGGGAAGGCTTCCTCGAGTTGGGAGTTTTCATGAGAGTTGAGCAAGTCCAGAGTAGAGGCATAACAAGTTTTGGTGAATGAGCCTTGGAGGATTATTCCAGGGCCATTTGAGGTGGCTGCTAGGTTGAATGAACTCTGCCAGCTTCTTTCATTCTGATTTTCCATTCTTGTGTTTGCAGCTCATGACACTGGCCTTGTGACCCTACAAGTTGCCTTCAACAACCAGATCATCTCTAACTCAGTGGTGTTTGAATATAAAGCCCGGGCTCTGCCCACTCTCCCTTCCTCACAGCACGACTGGCTATCCCTGGATGGTAAGAACAGACCCTGGAGCCTTGAGAGGCCAGGGACTAAATAAGTGTTGACCTGTGCATGCTGAAGGGAGGGGGATGACAGGATCACTGTCTTCAAGCATCTGAAAGGCTGTCTTTTGGAAGAGGGCAGAGTCAAGAGGGTGGATGTCAGAAAAGGCTTCTGAGCTTTAGAGCTGTCCATGAGTAGAACAAGCTGCCTCAAAATTAGATCCTCATCAGAGGCCTGCAAGTAGGCAGGATGGCCAGGGTGGTCAAATATAGCCACTTGTAAGGATTCCATTTGGGCCATAGTTTGGGCTTATACATGGCTGCTCAGGTCTATTCTCTCTAAAATGCTGTAATTAATGACGCTTCTTAATGATGTTTCAGGTCGTGTTTTCTTTAGTTTTTACTTTGGTATCCTAGTTGTTACTGGGACTTCCCCCAGTCAGCAAGCATTTCTTAAGCCAGACACCATGCTAAGTACTGGGGATACAAAAAAAGGCACAAATGAATAAATAGACCCTACTCTCAAGAAGTTCACAACCTAATGTTTGAGAAAGCATGCAAGCAAATATATACAAATATGATAGAGACAGGAGAAACTGGAGATAACAGAGGGAAGCATTAAGGGGGATTGGGAAAGGCCTCTTGTAGAAGGTAGGATTTTAGCTGGGACTTGAAGAAAGCCAGGGAGGCCAGGAGGTAGAGAATCCCAGACATTGGAGTTGTGACAAGTCATCTTAGGATAACCAATCAATCTACAAATATTTATCGGATACCTAGTATGCGCCTGGCACCGTGATGGGTTATAGGGGAATAAAGACAAAAAAAGTGGGCAGCGACAAGCCCTTCTTAGCTGGACTGTCAAGTGCCACAGGGATGGCGGAAAGGATGGAAAGGTGCTGGAATCTAGGATTGGGGCCACATTCTGAATGGCTTAGAACACCAAAGAGAAGTCTTTTACCTGATGCCGAATAGGGAAGGATCCAGCAGAGTTAACAGAAGACCAGGAGCTCTCATTCTCTATGCTGTCTTGTCTATGCAGTGGGGTCTGGTCACGAGTGATTTCTCCAGGAATTACACAGTGTCCCCTCTTTAGAAAAACAGACCACCCCCAATGAATAATGTCTCATTGAGCACTATTTCCTATTTGTACTGTTCCCAAGGGTTTGTAGGAATCATTTTGTTAAGCTCAGTGCCTCTTAGGGAAGAAAATTGTGTCCCAATTTCCCAGGGCAGTAATTCAGAAAGTGATAGACCTTTATACTTGCGGGTGGCTCAGTGGCTAGAGCACTGGCTTTGGAGTCAAGAAGACCTGAATCCAAACCCTGACTCAGACATTTAGTAACTGGGTGACCCCCGACAAGTCACTCTGTCTCCCTCAGTTTCATGTGGAAAAAGAATATAATGACAGCATCTACCTCACAGGGTTATTGTGAGGCTAGAAGGAAACAATATTTTTAAAGTTCTTTGCAAAACTCACAGTGATATAAATGCTAGCTATCATCATAATTACTATTATTATGTGTCTTAACTACCCCCAAGGGAAGGCTTAAAGCCTAATGTAATACATCCACGAGCAGTGATATCATCACACACTGCTCCAGGTATGTTCCTGCCCATATTCCGAGGAGGGTCATGAGCTGCCAAAGGTACTTATGTGTGTATTGGGGGATTGGAAAGGGAATGGATGGATGGATGGATAGATGGATGGATGGATGGATGGATGGATGGATGGATGGATGCATGGATGGATGGATGGATGGATGGATGGATGGATGGATGGATAGATGGATGGATGGATGGGTGGATGTATGGATGGATGGATGGATGGATGGATGGATGGATGGATGGATGGATAGATGGATGGATGGATAGATGGATGGATGGATGGATGGATGGATGGATGGATGGATGGATGGATGGATAGATGGATAGATGGATGGATGGATGGGTGGATGGATGGATGGATGGATGGATGGATGGATGGATGGATGGATGAGATAGTTTGATGGGGTGGTTGGATGGATTCATTAAGTATTTGCTTCTTGCCAAGCACTATACTATGTCCTCGAAATACAATTCAAAAGCACACTGTGTCTCTGTCCTCATTAAGCTTATATCCTAATAGGATAATTCAGCACATTTGGGAGAGTGATGGCCAAGGAGAGTTTTTTTTATTTGGAAAGTAACAAGGATAGTGAGAGAATCATAGGGAAGGAGATTGACGCATCCTTTCCAGTAGCAATGGCAGTATTGATTGGATTGTGTTTCCAGAACTGGAAATCAGGGAGGGAGGTATGAGCAAGTCAGTAAGGCAGCTGGTGAGATATACAGGGAGTAAAGTGAGGCATGGTTGGTACCAGCCTAAATACAGTGGACCACGTGAGGGGCTTGCCAATCAGATCCAGACCCAATGGGGCCCCAGAACAGGGGATATAGAGCTAAACCAAAGAGATAGAAATGTGTCAACTGCCACAGGTCTTGCAATGGCCTTGACCCACTCCCAGACAGATGGGAATCCTGAGATACTTTGCTACTATGGCAGCATGGTGTGATGGGTAAAATACTGACCTTGGAATAAGAAGATCTGATTTCAAGTCTTTAATCTGATGACTCTACTGCATGACCTCAGTTATACTCAATTTCCCCATTTATAAAATGAGAGGGTTGGATTAGAAAACATCTGAAGTCCCACCAACTCCAGCCTGTGATCTAAGGGTCTGTAAAACCAGGATAATAATACTCATGCTTCCCGCCTTGACGGGACTAGCCTAGGTGGCAGCTGACATCCCACCCAAAGTCTAAATCTATGCTCTTGTGATCCTACCCCATAGTGTGATGGGGAGGAAAATGCTGAAAGTGCTGGAAAAATGAGAGCTTGAAGGGACATAGATTTAGAACTGGAAGAGACATCAGATGCTCTCTAGTCCAGCCCAGTCATTTTACCATTGAGGAAACTGAGGCCCAGAGAAGTTAAATGACTTGTCCATGGTGATGCAGGTTCTTATGGCGAAGGTATGACTTGAACTCAGGCCCTTTGATTCCAAGATCAGTGTTCTTTCTGCTGCTGCTACTGCTATTGTAGTTTTTATTATTGTAATACTGACTAACTCCCCTGAGGCTTTCCCACTCTGAGGTTCTCCCTACCCCAGCCCCAAACTCCCACTGGGCCTGCCTGCCCACCTGCCTGACTCAATGAAGTTCTGGGTTTGGTGGTATCACGTGGGCTCAGGAAAGCCAGGCACCACAGTCCCAGGTAGTCTCAGGCACTGAGCTCTCCAGAGCCTTGACAGAGGTGACTCAGTGCCAGTACTCTGAAGGCCCATGAGCCTCAGCTCTGGCCAGAGCTGGAGAGAGGCCAGCATGGATCTGAGTGCGCTCCTCTGAGAGAGAAACCATAGACAGAATTGACCTGGGGCCCCATGGGAGGGCTTGCATTTCAATGATGGAAGCTGCCAGGGAGCAAGAAAGCAGGGGAGCCCTCTGGGATCTCCACTTCTTCCCAGGTGACCTTGGGGACCTCTCTGAAGCTTGGTCAGATAAGAAGACACCAGGACAAATGGAGGAAACTGTCTTAGACATAGAGCTTTCACAGAGAGCAAAGGCCCACCCAGAAAACTTGGGAAAGAAAAGATTCTGACCCCAAACTGTGATAGTGCAGAATGCAAACTAAATTGTAAAAGTGCTATGAGGGGAAGATGCATGAAGACTGTGCTTCAGGTTAATAGCAAGAGATGGATGATGGTCAAAAGCAGCCAACACTTACTGTCTCATTAAAAATACAAGGCTTCATCTGCATTGGTGCTGGCCATTTGGTGGGGGCTGAGGCCTTCTCTTCAGGTCAAAGCTGGTGGGGGGAGGTGACGTTCTGGCTCACCTCTGAGCAAGGCATCCCATTGCACATCCCCTGAGGACTCTGAAAGCTCTGGGACTCCAGCAGGAGTCAGGCCGAATTGCTTCCCGAACTCCTACCCCATTGGCGAGACAAGGAAGGGTAGTAGTTGGGTATGGTGGAAAGAAGATTGGCTTCAGAGTCAGAAGACCCAGGTACAAATCTCACCTCTAGTGCTTACTACCTGAGCAAACTTGGGTGAGTCACTTAAACTTCACCAGCCTCAGTTTCGTCATTTGTAGTATGATAATGTTGGACTAGCTGGCCTCTGATACCCCTTCAAGCTCTGAATTTAGACATTCCTGACCATCAAAGCTGGTGCTTAAAATTCATGGACAATGAATGGGATTGGTCTCCTCTACTCCTGCAACTCTACTATGTGTTAGGTCAGTTGGATTAAGTGGTTGGTGTTGACTTGGACTCAAAGCCGGTTAAATGGGTCTGATCTGGCCTGGCTCTGGAAACGATGTTTGTTAAGTTAATATGCCATCAACCAGATTTCTTGCAGGAGGTTCCGACAACCTTTCCTCGGGGCCATATTTCAACTAAGATCAGAGGGAGTATTTGTGAAACCTTCCCTCCAACTGATAGGATGGGACTTTGACTCCTCAGAATTGCCTTGGAGGCCTCCCAAGGAGAGGGGTCCAGCTCCCCTACTTACTGAGAGTATAACCTTGTGCCAATCAGCTCTTCTCTCTAGGCTTCATGTTCTTCCTCTCATAAATTGGGCTCCCTTTAAGATACCTTCTTGGTATCCTAAGATATCAAATCCTACGACCTACAGCCTCCCCAAGTCACCTTTCCCAGAAATTTTTTCCCCCTTTAACCTCCAGAAGTCTCCTTCCCACCCCCAAAACAACCATTTTTCTATTATTTCACACTCCTAAGAAGTAACTCAAAAGAAAATTGAAGGTGTCCAGAAGCTGGGGTTTTGTTTCCATCTTCTCTTTTTATGAGACAGTCCTAGAATCCAAGTTCATAGTTGAGGAAAAGGGTAAGGAAAGCAGGAGTGAAAAGGCAGCTTTGAGCTGAAATTTAAGATCAGTGACCTTGACTCCTATTCCTTGGGAAATTCTAGAATGACTCATTAGAGAGATGGTTGGTGAACATCTAGAAAGGGAAACAACCATCTCAAAGAATCAGCATGGCTTCATCCAGAATTGAGCACACCAAACAAACCTCATTTCCCTTTTCCAGGAATATTAGTTAGGATTATTAATCTGGCAGAAGAAGGAAATTCTGGTTATAGACTCTACTTCAATTTTTAGCAAGGTTTTTGATGATATTTCTCATTCTATTCTTGTAGAAAATAGAAAGAGATATGGCTGAGATGGTAATTTAATTAGGCAGGTTCAGAACTGGTTGGATAGCCAGAGTCAGAGGGTAGTCATTAATCATTCTTTGTCAACATGGCAAGAAGTCTCCAGTGGAGCACCCAGGGACCACGCTCTTGATCATTTTTATCAGTGACTTTGATAAAGACTTCAATGTCATGCTCATTGAGTTTGCCAATGACACCAAGTTGTGAAGGACAGCTAACGCTGGATTGACAGGAGTGGAAAAGAGCTTGCCAGGCTTTAGAGCAAAGGATCTTAACCATATATATATGTATATGTATATGTATATGTATATGTATATGTATACGTATACGTATACGTATACGTATACGTATACGTATACGTATACGTGTATGTGTATGTGTATGTGTATGTGTATGTGTATGTGTATGCATGTATGTATATTGTGTATGTGTATGTATATACATATATGTGGGTGGTGGGTATATATGTAGATATGTATGTATAATACATATACACACACATATATACATATATACACACATATATATCTATGTATATGTGTATATATACATATATAGATATAGATATCTATATTTCAATATAATTGGCCTTCATGAATCCTATGTATTTTATTTTATGTATTTAAAAACCTTATTCTAAACAATTAGCACAGCACATAGTAGGTGCTTCATAACTGGTCCCTTCCCATAAGAATAGACCCATAGGTTTCACTAGACTGACAAAGGGATCTAAGACACAAAAATGTGAAGAACCACTGCTCTGGAACATTGGGTTTCAACTACCAAGATAAAGTACAATAAAGACAAATGTAGTTTTACACACAGGTAAAAAATAAATCAGCTTCCTGAGGACAAGATGGGGGAGGGGCATGATTTGCCTGGAAAAGATCTGGTGGTTTCAGTGAGCTTCAAGTTCAGTCTGAGTCAGCAGTGAGACGGGACAGCCAAAGGGGCTCCCGCCATCTTGGGCTGCATGGAGAGAGGAATCACTTCTAGGAATCAGGTGGCAGTCTCGCTGTCCTTGGCCCTTGTCAGATCTCCTCTGGAGTGTCATGTCCAGTTCTGGGTGCCATGGTCTACGAAGGATATTGATAAATTGGAGAGAAACCAGATGAAGGAAGCCAGGATGGGTATAGAGTGTCAAGATCATGTCATACATGTCATAGGATTAGTCGAGGGAACCATGGAAGTTTAGCTTGGAGAAGAGAAGACTCAGGGTAGGGCGGGAAGAGGGGTGCAGATGGGGTTTGAAGGGTTTGAAGAACTGCCATAGATAAAAGGGACTAGACTTGTTCTCTTTGGCTCCAGAGGTCAGAGGTTATAAAGAGGCCAAGGTCAGCTCAATGTCAGGAAAAAGGCCAACCAGAAGAGCTGTCCCCATGTGGGTGGAACTGCCTGTAGGTGTGGAGGGCTCCCCATCCCTGGAAGTCTTCAAGCCTACAGAGGCTAGATGGTTCTTGTCATGCATGCTATTGTAGGGATTGCTTTTGGTTTTAGATTGGCTTACATGACCACCAAGAACCCTTCTACCTCACCAACTTTAATTCTGTATGTTCACACAAAGAGGGATTCTTCCTTTTGTGAGTTCCATTCTGTACTGAACTGTAGGGAAGGACCCCCATCAGAGCTGACGCCTGGGAAATGGAGAAAGATTGTTGTTGCTGCTGTCATTTCAGTCATGTCTGACTCTTTGAGACCCCACTTGGGGTTTTCTTGGCAGAGATACTGGAGTGGTTTGCCCTTTCCTTCTCCAGCTCATTTGACAGATGAGGAAACTGAGGCAAACAGGGTGAAGTGACTTGCCCAGGGTCACACAGCTGGTAAATGTCTGAGGCTGAATTTGAATTCAGGTCTTCCTGACCCCAGGCCTGGTGCTCTAGCCACTGTGCCACCTAGCGGCTGTGGAGATGGGTTAGCATCTGATAAAAATGGGTACTGTGAGGAAGACAAGCAGCAGCATGCATCTCAAAGAGAAGCTTCTCATAGAGAAGCATCCAGAAAAACTCAGTCCACGCGCTCCCTCCGATGTTTCCTCCGTCTGACCATCTCTGAGCCTACTGTGTGCCAACGTTGTTTATGGGGCACCAATGACGTGGTGCGTGTAGAGTGCTTTGTACACTATAAAGTATGCTCCAAAGGCCCCTTATTATTGCTGTCCTTGATAAGCTCCATCGTTATTCCACTGGATTTGTCTGTCCCAATCCTTCAACGGCCTAGATTATTTTGTTATGTTGGTAAATTCAAGCGTGGGCTAACGATGCCAAAGCCTCAACCCCTTCCTAAGAATGAAGCTTCCTCCAAGAAGCCACTGGGGCCTACTTCCTGAATGCTAATTCCCATACACACCCCTGATCCTAGGGAAAGAGCATAGAGATGGCCCAACATGGGCCCTTCTCCAGCACTAAGGAAATAACACCAACCCTACAGACATCCAATGGAGGGGTCAGGAATAGCATTCATGGATGAAGGACATTTAAACAGTTGTTCTAGAGTGCTACGAATGGCCTTCCACACACTGCCTGATGACCACTGAGTGTCTGCTGTGACCTAGTCTGTGATGGTAAGCTCCTCCATTAGACTGGCAGCTCCTTGAGGGCAGGGACTGTCTTTTGCCTTTCTTTGTATCCACAGTGCTTAGTATAGAGCCTGGGACACGGTAGGGACTTAAATGCCAGTTGACTGATTGACTGATGGGATTTTGTGTTGAGGCCAAACCAACAAGAAATCATTTAGTGCCCACTGTATGCCAGGCTCGTGCCAGGCACCAGAAATACAGAAATAAAAACAAAAAAGTCCCTGCCCTCAAGGAATTAGCTTCCTCCTGGAGTGATACAACATGTAAATAGAAAAATATGAACATGCTCATTTAAAGAAGGAGCAAACAGTTCCAATAAAGGGGAGCAGGAAAGGCTTCCCACAGGCCATGGTACCTGAGCTGAGCCTCTGAAGAAGCCAAGAGTTCTAAGAAGAGGGAATGCATTCCAGGCATGAGGACAACACCCATGCAAACACAGTGAGATGGGAAATGAGGTGCCCAGTCCAGGAAACACCAAGCAGAGCACTTTGCCTGGAATATAGAGTGCGGGAAGGAACATGACCCACAATTAACCTAGAATGAAAGTCTAGATTTTATCCTAAAGGCATCATTGAGTTTCTGAAGTTTCAGACCCTGGCTGAGAGTATGTGCCTTTCCTTGACATCTCTTCCAATGAGCAAAATATTCTCTTCCTTTCTTCATTAATCTAGTACAGTATATATGTGCTGAGAAACTCCTCACTTGAAGCCACAAGGTTGATCATTGGAAGGGGCTTGACTGGGGTCAGTGCTGATGGGGAAAGGGCTGTACCATTTCCCCTCACCACTCCAGGATTTCAATCCCTGATGCCTTGTCAAACAAACTCTTGAGATTGGGGCACCCCCCCTGCAGGTCTTGGCCTAAGGCTAGTTTTAATCAGCTACCTTAGATCTCAGATTTCTCACCTAGAAAATGAAAGGGGGTTCTACAGATAGCCTCTGAGGTCCCTTCCAACCATGAAGTTGGATGGGGAAAACACTATATCTTCATTTCATATCATCAGCTTCCTTTGGAACCCTATACATTTTATCTCTGCCCCCCCCAATCTTCTGGACACCCTCAAAGAAAAAGAGGGAGTGAGCATATGGAGAACTAACTGGGGAGAGAGGAGGCTGGTAAACTGTGGCTCCCATCCCTACTGGGAACCACTGTTAGTCAAGAGGAATCAAGGTGGCACAGATGGCTCTGGAGATCAACCAGGGAAAACATGGGAGATCTTCTGGAAGGGAGACCCCACATAGAGTCATCAAAGCACAGGGGAGTGACAATTTTGGAGGCAATCAGTTAATGATCAACAAGCATTTTTAAGCCCTTACTCTGTGCCAAACCCTTCAAACCTCTGTGCTGAGGATATAAAAATACAATCCCTGTCCTCTTGAGTCCACATTATAATGAGGGAGATGCCACAAAAGCCACTATGTACATACAAGATATGTGGGGAAGGCATTATTGGAAGCGGGAGTCAGGAAAAGGTGAGATTTGAGCAGAATCTTAAAGGAAGCCAGAAAATCCAGGTGGGGGAGAGGAAGAGCAAGAGCATTCCAGGCACGGAGAACAGAGAGCCAGGGGAAAGGCACTGAGTCTGGAGAGGGGGTGTCTTGTGGGAAGACGTACAAGGTCGGTGTCACTGGACCACACAGTACGTGGAGCAGAGTCAAGTGTCAGACAACTAGAAAGGCAGGAAGGGTCCAGGTAAATAAAATACAAAAGTTAACATTTGATCCAGAAGCTAAAGGGTGCCTTGGGTGCTTACTGAGGAGGGCAATGTCATGGTCAGATCTGCACTTGAAGAAAATCAGAGATCAGAAGTTGTGATTGTTGTTCAGTCCTGTCCAACTCTTCATGACCCCATTTTGGGGTTTCTTGGCAAAGAGACTGGAGCAGTTTGACATTTCTTTCTTCGGTGCATTTTACAGATGAGGAAACTGAGGCAAACAGGGTTAAGTGACTTACCCAAGGCCACCTAGCTAGTAAGTATCTGAGGTCACATTTGACCTCACTGACTCCAGGCCCAGAACTCTATCCACTGTACCACCTCACTGCTCTAGAGATCAGAGGACCTGGGCTCAAAGCCCAATTTTTCTACTTGTTACCTGGGTGACCTTGGGCAAACTCTGGAGCTCAGTTTCCTCAGCTATGAAATGGAGAGCTCATACCAGACTGCCTCTGAAGACCCCTCCAGCTAGAGACACATGACTCTATAGTCTGCTCAAACTCTATGCTGGGTGGGGTCAGGAGATCAAATCAAGTTAACAGGCATTGGTTTAGTGCCTACTAGGTGCCAGGCACTTTGCTGATACAAAGAAAGGCCAAACAAAAACCATAAAAGCCAGCATCTTCTCTCCAGAGGCTCACAGTGTAAAGAAAGAGAATGTGCTGGTTCCTGCCCTGGGAGAGTTTAATTGTGATGCATTTAGGGAGACAGGACGAAGAATCATGGAATACTAGAACTGGAAGGAACCATGGAGAGGATACGAGCTGGCAGCTTCCTTTTACAGATGGGGAAATTGAGGTGCAGAGCAGTTAATAGCTAAGTGAGCAAAAGCAACAAGTCAACAAATGCGTTTGTTCCATAAGCCACATCTGGACCTATCTTTGTAGTCACGTTCCGTCCAGGGCACGCTGAGTCCCCAGGCGCTGCTGGAGGGACCTGATGAGAGATCAGAGAAGACTTGGAAGGAGCCGGAGCAGGTTTAAAGAACAGGGATTGGGTCTTGCTCACCTCAATCACTGCAATTGGGGTGAGTCACAGTCACACTATGTCCAATCGTACTTACATACACGTAGGAATGTGTCAACACATTTAATCATATACATGTATTGTTTACCGAGGGCTTCTGATCAATGGGACAGGTTCTCACCGGTGTTCTGTGGGCAAAGGAGGTGAGCAGGGAGATGAGCGATTCCCTCTCAAAGGAGGAAAGAACATCAGGTGAATTGGGGAGAGAGCAGGAGGGAGGATTCTTTCTCTGAGAAAATCTCTCGTTATGAATCTTAGAAATAGAATGAATGGCTACAGAAGCAAAACCATCTTCCCTGTGGTTTCCCCTCTGATACCTCAATCCATATCTTCCCCTTCCACATCCTCCCTCTCCCCCCCACCCGTCCTCCTGGTGTTAATAAATAGGCTTGCTCACTTTGCTCCTGAGCCCTAGGACCAAAGTTCCTTCTGAACATAGGCATGCATGCATACGGACATGTACAATCATGCATGCATACATACCCACACAATCGTGCATACATACATACCCACACATACAATCATACATACATACACACAAACCCACACATACAATCATATGTATGTACATACATAGATATCCACATAGACAATCATACATGCATGCATACATACCCACAATACAATCATGTGTATGTACATACATGCCCACACATACAATAATACATACATGCATGCATGCATACATGCATAGCACTATGTTGTTGTTTAGTCACTTAGTCATGTCTGCCTCTTCCTGACCCCATATGAGGATTTCTTGCAAAAATACTGGAGTAGTTTGCCACTTTCTTCTCTATTTTTTTTCCTAAAGTGTTATTAATTGAAAGACATTCACTGTATTATCAGTCTCAAATTTTACAGATGAGGAAACTGAGGCAAACAGGGTTTAAGTGACTTTCCCAGGGTCACATAGCTAGTAGGTGTCTGGGGCCAGATTTGAACTCAGGAAGATACATATATACAATTTATATGCATATAATGATACTTATGTACAATTCATGCTGATACCATCCTATGCAAACACACACAAAGCATAGATTCATATATATATATATATATATATATATATATATATATATATATATATATATGCATAATCATGGTGTACCCAATCGCAGGTGTATAGCTTTGCATACAGATACACAGACGTGCCTGCCTGAAACCATCTACATTTTAATCCATGATTTCAATGTTCAGAGCACTCCCTGTGCGGAGCCTCTGTCCATAATACAGATGGATCGACAAGTTCTCTGCAGCTTCTAATCAGAGAGACTCGCCTGGAGTGTGAAGAGGTTAAGGACCCTGCCTAGGCCGCATAACTAGTATGTATTGGGGGCAAGACTCAGACCCAAGTCTTCCTAACTGCCAGATCCCCTCTCTTTCCACTCCCCTAAGCTGTCTGTCACACATATGCACAATGCCCACGTGGGCATCCATATTCATTTACAATCATGCAGTCTGTGTGCATGCAGTCACACTTTGTCCAAACATACTTGCATACATATAGGAATGTGTCAACACATTTAACCATGCATGTGCATGTGTGAACACGTGTGCAGAAAAGTGACTAAGCCTGCATACATATACACATGCATGCACACAAGCATAGGATGGCATGCATATGGCCAAAAATGTACATTGTGCATCTATACTCTACACACACAATTGGATATGTGCCTACCTAGAAATGCACAGTGCATGTCTATGCTTGTGCACATACCAAGTCATGTCCACAATCACATGCACACTGCAGTCATCATGTATGTTTGTACATGCATATACCTACAATCACGTGCCCTTTTATTTACATGCATGTACACATACAGCCATACACACACACACACACATACACAGGGAAAGGGGCCTATGGGCTGCCTCTGATCTGAGCACTACAGAAGCCTAAAGCTGGTGCCCATTAGTCATTTCCCTGTGGACCAAGAGAATGCAGCCTGCAGTATTTGCCAGTGGTGAAGTCTCTGCCCCTCACCGGGTGGGTTCCAGCTGAGGAGCCTTTGCACTAAGAGGCGGCTGTGGCTAGCCAGATGGAGGGAGCAAACGAGGAGGAGAAGGGCTTCCAGCTCACTTGGCCTGGCTGTGAACTTTGTCCCCAAGGAAGATGCTGTCAGTGGCCCCAGCCCTGGCAGTGCCAGGCCATTCCCCCCTCCCTCTCTCTCATCCCATTTCTTCAGCAGTTCTATCAGCCCAGGCTGATGGTTAGTGGGCAAATTCTCAATTAGAGCTCATTATGAAGTGGAATGTGTGTGATGTGGTAATGGGGAGGCGGAGGGGGGAGAGAGAGAGAGAGACAGAGACAGAGAGACAAAGAGAGAGAGACAAAGAAAGAGAGAGAAGGGAGGGAAGGAGAGGGAGAGAGGAGGGAAGGAGAAAGGGGGAGAGAGAGAGAGAGAGAGAGAGAGAGAGAGAGAGAGAGAGAGAGAGAGAAGGAGGGAGGAGAGAGAGGAGAGACAGAGACAGCAGAGAGAGACAGAGAGAGATAGGGAGACAGAGAGACAAAGAAAGGGATGGGGGAGGGAGAGAGACAGAGACAGAGAGACAAAGAAAGAGAGAGAAGGGAGGGAAGGAGAGGGAGGGAGGAGGGAACGAGGGAGGGGGGAGAGAGCGAGAGAGAGATAGAGAGAGAGAGAGAGAGGGAGAGAGGGAGGAGAGGTATGGAGGAGGGGCTGGGGGACTGCAGTACCTCACAAACTAGGGCATTGCTAACAGCACGCACACACCAACACACGCACACAGACACACACACATACATACACACACACACAAAGGACAGCTGCAATGCAGAGGCCCTTCAGGGGAAAAGATTGAATAATTGTACTGAGCAGGGCTTCTAGGAGGCCTCTGCCTTCATGCCCACATCTCTGATTGCAGCAAAACACCAGTTTATTTAAAGGGCCACTGTCTCCTTCCAGAGCCAAGGAGAATAAACCCACCCAGATGTTCTCAAATCAGGCTTGAATGCATGTGGCTCTGCTCTGGGTTTAGAACATCTCTCTCTCTCGTTCTTCTCTATCCATAGCACTCTTGTAAACCCTGGGTCCTGCTCTCTTCCCCAGGGACCAAGGATAGCAAGGCTTTAAAGAAACCCTGCCAGCTCAGAACCCCTCATCTGATGGACATTTTCAGATTAATGTGCAGGAAAGCTTCGGATCACATGTGGTCCGGACCTGCTCACGTGAATCCCAGCTGTTGCTTCTTCAGCATTTTTGTTCTATTCAGTCACCCTTAGTGTAACATGTCACACATTCAGTTCGACAAACATGTATTAATGTATGTTTAGTATGATTATATACGTATAGTCTATATCAGATTGCAGCCCTTCTTGGAGAGGCAGGAGGCTAACATTTAGAACTCAAAATCTTATAAAAGTGAATGTTGAAAACAAAAAATTAATTATTTTTTTAATGTGTTAAGTTTCAGGAACACAAAACTAAAACCAAAATGGGTCTGCCCTTAAGAAGGTAGGGGAGTGTGGCAGTGTCTATACAGCTAAGAAAATACAAAGTAATTTCAGAAGGGAAAGGCTGATAATCACTGGAGGGATCGGGAAAGGCTCCATGAAGAAGAGCACACCTGATCTGTGCTGGGAGAAATGAGGGATTCAGTGAGGCCGTGATAAGGAGGGACCACTTTCCAGGCTTCAGAGACCACTTGGACAAAGTGATGGAGGTGGGAAAATGGATGTCATGTAGAGGGAGCAGTGAGCAGGCCAGTCTGACACACAAAAGGGGAAGTAACATGAAAGAAGACTCCAGAGGAAGTGGAGTGGGTCCTGATGGGCAAGGGCTTTCAATGCCAGGCTGAAGATGTCCCATTTTATCCTAGAGGCAATGGGGAAAGATGAAAGGCCTCATTGGCTCTGTATGTTAGGAATGTCATTTTGGCAGCTTGTGGAGGAGGGAATAGAAAGGGGAAAGATATAAAGACAGGAGAACTAATTAAGAGGCTATTACAATAATCCAAGCAACAGATGAGGTCCCAGACCCAAGTAGAGGATTGTTGAGTAGACAGTTGGGAACAGATGGGAGAGGTGTCATGGAGGTAGAATCCACAGGACCTGACAACAGATTGGATTTGGGGCATGAAGGAGAGGGGAAAGTTAATGATGATTCCAGTTTGAGAAGCTAAGTGACTGGAAAGATGCTGGTGCTAACAATAGAAATAGTAAACCTCAGAAGGTTTGGGGAACATATGAATCACATTTTGGATATATTGAATTTCCAAGTTGGGGGATCAGAAAAGGGGTCCTGGTCCTTGAGCTGTCCCTGGGCATTCTAAAAGGTGGTGCTGAGAAGGAATTACATTCCAAGGATGGGGGACATTTGCTTTCCAGGCCCCATTGAAGGGGTAACATTGGCTTCCCTGACAGCAGCTCGGGGACTTGTGTTTGGATTGTAACTTCCTAAAAATCCCCGTCTTGCAGCAGTTGTTCAGAAGGCCCACCCACTGAGGGAAAACTCAGGTACAGAGACTAGGAGAAGAGGGGGATGGGGAGAGGAAAAACAGCCTCTGTTCTAGCTCCTCAGTAGTTCAGTCGTTGTTCATGTTCCCCAGTGCTCTCACCTGACCAGTGGGTGCTCAGTGGCCAAAGAAAAATAGGATGTAGTGGAAAGTGCCCTGGGCTTAGAGTCAGAGGACCTGGGTTCAAATCCTAATTGACTAAATACCTACGTGCTGTTGGGCATCAGTTGACCATTTGGTTTCTCCATCTGCAAAATGAGGGTGTTTGGAGTAGATGGTCTATATGGTCCCTTCTAGCATGAAATCCAATGAACCCATAAGCCCAATCCCTCCTCCCCTCCCCTAGGTAGGTCTGCAGCTGAGTCAGAGCTTTAACTAGGAATACTTTGGACTAGGGCAGGAAGCACAGTCTGATCTCAGGTGTGATTGCACTGGGAGAGTGTCCAATCAATTAAAAACATTTATTAAGGACCTACTACATGCCAGGTACTGTGCTGGGGATACAAAAAGAGGGAAAAGATAGTCCTTGCCCTCAGGGAGCTTACAATCTAATATGGTGAGAGACAACAAAAATCTATACAAGGCAAGCTTATACAGGATAACTAACAAATAATTAGCAGAGGGAAGGCATTAGAATTAAGAGGGCTTGGGAAAATATTCTTGAAGAAGGTAAGATTTTAGTTGAGAATTAAAGGAAACCAGTCTAACTTTCACCCCCAAAGAGCTTGGAAAGGAAGGTAGGCCTCTTGAGATGGGCATGACAGTGACAGGTCCAAGGAGAGTGTGTCCCAGGGTTGACTGCACTGAGCAGGCTGATGAAGGACATTGAGGTCATATGTGCTGTCATCATGGGAAGTATGCCTTCTCCCCATGGAAGAAGTGTGCCCTTTTACTTGTCACCTTCTGCTAGGAACAAATTCCTGTTCATCCTCTCCTAGTTGCTGCTCTGAGCAAGAGTCTAACCTGTCCTCAGTTCTTCTTCATCATCGTCATCATAGTCATCATTGCTAACATTTATATAGGGCCCCTGTGTGCCAGGCACTGCGCTAAGCAGTTTACTAATATTATCCCATCTAATCCTCCTGATAATGCTGTGATAGGTGCTGTTGTTATCCCCATCATACAGAGAAAACTGTAGAAAACTGAGGCAGACTGAACATGCCCAGGGTCACACAGCAGCCGGATCTGAGTCTTCTTGGCTCCAGACCCAGCACTCTAACCACAATTGTTGGCAAGTTTCAATCCACAAAACATTCCGGGTTTTTTTCTCGGAAATCAGCCATTGTGTTTCTTTGAATATTTCCAAACAGCCTCCAGTTTATTTGTTTTTCCAGAAGCTGAGACACGGAGGTCCAGGTGACTTGGCTTTGTTTGTTGGGGGAGGGAGGAAAGAACAGGGAGCTAGTCCTTTTCTCAAAGTTCCGGCTTAGTTCTGTGTTTCCTGCAGTAGGGGATCCTGGAAGATGTCACCTCTGGTCTTGACTCCTCTCAAGATTCTAAAAGCCACTGTCAATCACTCAATCAACAAGCATTTCTTAAGTGCTCACTGTGTGCCAGGTACGGACAGGTGCTACAGACACAAGGATGAAAACGAAAGCATCTGTGGCCTCCAGGAGCTAACAGAATGTACATTACAAAGTACATGGGGAATATAGAAAATGAATGGAAGGTTGTTTTGGCAGGGGCATGAGGGCATGGGGTGCAGTAGGCATAGTAGGGCATCACACTCTGGAGAACAATGACATATCTAGGTAGCCCATGCCAGGTTGGGGAGCATCGGAGAATTGTACCTGGAAACTGTTTCTGAGAATTTTCTCTTTGGCCTGAGATGATCGTTGTAAGCATGTATGACCAGGCTGCTCTGCGGAGGTGAGAGACTCGATTGTCTCTTTAGCTAATTTTTTTGTCTCTCTAGCTTTCTTTCAAAAGAGACGTTACAAATGGCTATTTCTCACCCCAACAAGTCTGGGAGGTCTAATGCCCTGCTTTCCTACTGGAGAAAGGCAACCGGAAACCTTCCAGAGCCTCTGAACCCTCTTTCAAACAAACCCAAGTGGGAAATACCTCGGGCACCCTTCATATTATTTCTTGAAGGAGCAGGATGGCACCATGGAGCGTGTACTGATCCTGGAGTCAGGAGACCTGGGTGCGAATCCTTCCTCTGTGTGACCTTTACTTCCCAGGGCCTCAGTTTCCTCATATGTAAAATAAAGAAGATGGACTAGATGCCCCCCCAGATCCCTTCCAGCTCTCCATCTGGGGTGCTCCATCTGATTCTGACTTGTGACCAGGGAAAGGAAAGACCCAGCTCCCCTCTCCTGCTTTCCCTCCCTTCTCGTGGTTCACCTCCCTTCCTAGAGCTTCCACTAAGCAGCTTAGATTGTGTTACTCTATTTTTAATTGCTCTTTGGGGCTCAGCTCTGCCAGGATCAAAGAAAGGGCTGTGATCGACAGCTTTATTCTGCCAAGGGCTGAGACAAGGTAGGAATGTCGCTTTCCTAGAGTTTTGGCCAGCCAAGGAGGTGATGTTTTGTCATCAAGGTAGCAGACTCATGCTTCACTAGAGGGGGAGGAGAAGTTGCCCCACTGTGGGCTGAGGCTCAGTGGATGATACCTTTGCTTGATGAAGTCTCAGGAAAGGACAAAGAACCCAGGGCTGCTTCTCTTTGGGGCTGACTCCACTGATGACAAAGCACAGCAAGAGGAAGTGTTTAATCCAGAGACCCACCAATTATTAAGTTGGGTACCTGGGGCAAGTGGGCATGGGGAGAAGCTCTCTTGGGGTGAGACTACCAGGTGCTGTGGCTCTTGATGGAGAGATGGGGATGGGGATGGAGATTGAGTCAAGGGGCTGGGTTCTAGACTAGGCTGGAGATAAAATCTGTCCTGGGACAGAGCTGTCAGCATCTTCTAAATGCCTGACCCCAGTCAACCTACCCCAGTTATGAGCTAGGGCTAGGGACTGGATCTGTCATTTCATTGGTATAGGGGACCCCTAGATGGGGAAACACCCTATACCAATGCAGGTCAACACTTCTGCAAGTTATTGTCTTACTGTGTTGGGGGACACTGAAAGGCTGATTGAATTGTCCAGGATCTTACAGGCAGTGTATCAGAGGTAGAACCTGAACCCAAGTCTTTCCGACTCCAGGCCAGGTTTCTACCCTTGCTGTTGCTCCTACTTATGGCCCTGTACCCTAGTTACTGACTATAGTTTAATTGACAAAGGATGAGATATTTTTTGGTAAACATGCCCACAGTCCCTATCCCAGAGTTGAGCATATTAAGTCCACTTGGAGTTTTCTCTTGTCCCAAGGATTCTTTTCCCACTGTTTTCGTCTATCCACCACCATCACTGCCTGCCAAAAATCTTACCCATCTTTTAAGGCCTACCTGCAATGCTTCCAGGTAGTCTAGTAAGGAAAAGGGGGTGCTGAAGGACATGGAGTAAAGGCAGCCCCTTTCCCTGCACTTGGGGAAAGCTCCTAGGACACCCCGGCAGCAGCCACCCATGATGGGACCTCTGCTGGTATTCTTCAGGGGGCCAGCTACTAGGATCAGGCTGGGGCTTCTTGGGTAGAAGAAACCTATGACTGATGGGAAGAAATTGTGTGAGGAGAGCCAGGGCAATGAAGAGAAGGAAAGGACCGGGAGGGGTCAGGCTATTTCGAGCATAACTACAATACCCATGGCACTTGTCACCTGGCTCTCCTGCCCTTCTCTCATCCTTGGAATGGTGAAGGTGTCTGTCTCTGTCCAGGGTCCTGGCTTGTGGTAGCCCAGAGACCAGACACCGCACGTTCCTGGAGAAGGGTCTCCTCAATTGTGGACATCACATATACCCGGCACCATTGCCTTCTCGAAGCCTTCTTTTGTTCCACCAGCAGAACAAATCTCTTTCCTCTTTGCATTCCTCACAAAGTGCTTTCACAACATGAAGGCATTCTATACATGGTACTTGTTATTACTCTTATCGTCTATAGGGAGGCCCTAGAGTCGGGAAGACTTGAGCCCAAGTCCCACTTCCACTGTATGCTGTCCACATAACCCTGGGCCAGTCATGGAACCCCTCATTGGCCCCATGTAACTCTCCAGGACTCTACATCTTAGAGCAGTTGCCAGTCAGCGCTGGTAAAGAGACATTACTCCCCAGAAGCTCCTAAACCAATAAAATCACCAATCTGTCAAAATAAATATTATTTGTACCCCCCCCTTGTGGTATTCATCTGTACCAGAGTCATTTATGTCTGCCATATGCCTCTGCCACAAAATTGTTCAGGGAAGGGCAATGGCTTATATGCCCTAGTGCTAACCACACACATATAGCACCGAGTGTGGTCCTTGGCACGTTGTAAATGTCCTGTAACCATTCGTTGAATTGAATTGAAAGAGATGGGCTGAAACAAAGGCTGAGTTGGATCTTTAGGACTGATCACCTCGCATTGCTAGGGTCCATGTGTGGTGATGTTCCTGACCTCGGCTGTGCCCCTCATAAGAGCCACAATCCTGAAATAGCTTGGGGTGTTTGTGAGCTAGGTCTTGCCCCATTGGGTTCTCCTGTCCCTGGTGTATGGCTGGAAGGCTGCACGGTATAGGAGAAGTGGAGCTGGGCATGGAGTCTGGAGATCTGGGTTACGTGCCCGGTTCTGATGCCTACTAACCGTGACCCCTGGACAAGTCCTGTAACATCTCTGGGCCCCAGTTTCTTCATTGGTAGATCGGGGCTGATCATACTTTAATGTCTGCCACGTAAGGTTGTTGTGAGGGAGGTGCTCCACAAACCATAAAGTATCGAGCCAGTGTGAGCCGCCAACAAGAGGAGGTGATGCTTCCAGGGCCCAGAGCATCAAACTTTACAAAGCATTTTGCACAAGTTAGGTACAATGAGAAAACAGCTGACCCTGGAGCCAAAGGACTTGGGTTCAAATTCCACTTGTGACACCTTTGACAAGTCCCCTAACCTCCCCAGGCCTCGGTCTCCTCATCTGTAAAACAGGAGGGTTGGACCGCAGGTCTCTGAGGGTCGTCTGCTTCTGTTCTGTGGCCTCTGTTACTCCACACTGAGGGTCTATGACCACTGCCTTAGAAAGTGGACTCAGGAGAGAAGCCTGATCTGGGATTTCTGCTCGAACCTTTGACCGTCTGCTTTCTAATTCAGCCGGACAGACTCTGCTTCCCATGCGCTGCTCTGTCCTAGATGGGGAGGCTGCTGGAGGCACTCTCACACTATTAGGTGAACACCTGGGGTCACATTCCAACGTGTTTTCAGGTACAGTGTCCCCTTCATACCTTCACACTGACTCATGGGTTGGAGTAACAAGACTCCTTGTGACCTAATGGGAGGACATGGATGAGAATTATACAGGATGGGTAGGCACAAACAGATTGCCACCTGCACTATTAGAAAGAATATCCACACCGCTCAGATCTTTTGAGCCTTCAGATTGAGAAGAGAGGGTGGGTGAGGCCTATTTTGTGGGGAAACTGTCACTCCCTAGCGATCGCTGTGAGGCACTGGTCTGCATGAAATATTAAAGTACCAGAAGAAGCCTCAGGGCCCTCAGTTGGGTCTTCTCCAGAGGATTGGTGGAAGGACATGAATACACACCACATCGGATGACTGTGATCCATGTAGACGGAGGCAGAGCCCACAAGAAGAAGACCACACACCCAATAAAACACTGAAGTAAAAACGGGATTTGAATCCCCAATCTGCCGCTTTGTTACTATGTGGGTGACCTTGGGCAGATACCTTCCTCTCTCTGGGCCTCAGCTCCTCATCTATAAAATGAAGGGATTGGGTTCAATGGTCTGTAATGATCCCTCCAGTTTTAAATCTATGGTTTTATGAAGTGCTTAGCACAGTGCCTGGCATGGCATAGGCAGTATATAAAAGCTTCTTCCCTTCCCTTTCTCAGGGTGCTAAAAAGTTCCTCTTTTCTAATAGCTTCCCAATAGCAGCATGTAGACTAGACCCTGCCTAGAATGTGCTCCCTGCTCCCTTCCCCCTCTTAGAATCCTCAGCTTCCCATGGCTCAGCTCCAATGCCACCTCCTCCATGAGAGACTGTACCCAATTCCCCCTCTCCCAAGGTGGCGGTGCCCTCTCTCCCTCAAAACATCTGGTAGTATTTCATCTTGGTTTATCTTGTCTCACACTGTAGTCTTTCTATTAGAATGTAAATTCCTTTAAGGACAAATACTGCTTTATTTTTGTCTTTGTAACCCCAGGCACTTAAGGTAGTGCCTTTGCATATGTACACGCTTAACAAATGTTTATTGAATGAACAAATGAGTGAGTGAGTGAATAAATAAGTGAATGAATGAATGTAGCAGAATCTGTAGGAAGAAGAAAGGGAGGTGAGCTGGAGTCAGCTTGTTAGTTTAGGGGTTCTTCAGTGTTTACCCAGCAGTAAAACAATGATCCTCTGGGTTACTTAGGAAAGCAGCTTTGACTTGCAATCAGAGCTGCTGGTACTTGAATCTGGGTATGGATTTTTGTGGCATCATTCACTAATTCAACAGACATTTATTAAGCACCTACTAAGTGCCGGGCACTAGGTTAGGTGTTGGGGTTGTTCAGTCATTTCAGTTGTGTCTGACTCTTCATGACCCAATTTGGGGTTTTCTTAGCAAAGACACTGGCATGGTTTGCCATTTCCTTCTCCAGATCATTTTACAGATGAGGAAACTGAGGCAAATGGGGTTAAGTGATTTGCCCAGGGTCACACAGCTAGTAAGAATCTGAAGCCAGATTTGAACTTAGCTCTTCCTGAGTCCAGGCCTGGTTCTCTATCCACTGCACTGCCCAGCTGCCACCCTGCCCCCCACCTCCCCGCTCTGTGCTGGGGATCCAAATACAAAAATAGAAGTCCCTGCCCTCAAGAATCTCATATTCTAGTGGGGGAGTAGGACTGAGTGGGGGACAACATGAACACTTAAAAATAAGCACAAAATAATTTCCCAGGTTGGGGTGGGGAGGGACTAGGAAACAAGATTAGGGTAGGCCTAGGGTAGGAGGCTGCACTCAAGTGAAGCCTTGAAGAAAGCTGTGGGCGCTGCCTTCCAGGCCTGAGGGACCACCTGTACAAAGACAAGAAGGCCCCCTCTCGAGAGGCACATTCTATCTCTCACTAGCTCTACGTGTTAGGAAGCTTTTGCTGACATCAAGGTTAGATTTGCTTCTTTGCTACCCCTACCCACTGCTTCTAGATTTGGGTTGTTGGGGACAGTAGAATCATGTCAGTTTAGTCAAGGTGTCACAAACTACCATTCCAGAGTGGAAAGTTGCTTACATCTTTATACCTTGCAGTTATTAATGAGAAATATCATGGTACAAATGTAGGGGATACTAAATACTTGGACTCCTTTGTCATTAGTGGGTCACGATTTAAGGGGTGGAATATATGCATTATATCATTGGCAGTGGCGGGGGCATGGATTAGAGATGTAGCCACCATTTCTTGGTCTTGTTTGCTTTCCTAAATGGTTCGGGGAGTTCCAAGTGTTTCTTGGGGAGCCTATGAGGGTGGAAGTGTATCCAAGCTGGGTCTCCATGAAGTCTGTAGAGAAGGCTTAAGTGTAGACTCAACCCTGAGCCCCCAGTTACTTCAGACTTCTCACCTGGCCTCTTAATCAGGTCTGTTTCCTGAGGAATTTTTTCTCAGGGGTTTATCTCCTGAGGAGGTATCAGGACAGCCAACCCCAGGGCACAGAGATCAGATCAGTGTCTCACAGGGAGGCAGAAATCTAGTAGGAGATTCTCCCCAGGTCTGCAATGAAGTCCCTACCCAGTCAATTAGTTTTTAAAACCCTCCACAATCTGGCTCCAGCCTACCTTTCCAGACCCATTGCCCGTTAATTTCCCTGACAATCTCTATGTTCCAGCCAAATTAGACTACAAGGAGCTCCTTAAACTCAGCATTACATCTCTTGCCTTCATACCTTTGCCTAGGCATGCTCTCTCGCTCTCTCTCTCTCTCTTCTCCCTCTCCTCTCTTCTCCTTCTCCTCTCTTCTCTTTCTCCTATCCTATCCTCTTCTCTCTCATTTTCCCTCTTCCTTGCCCTCCCTCCCTTCCCCTCCCCCCCCACTTATCTCTACCTCTCAAAATGGTTCACTTCCTTCCAGACTCAGCTTCTGGACTTCTTCCTATGGGAAACTTTTCCTGTGCCTCCTGTTTATTAGGCTTCCTCCTCAAATTATCTTGCATTTGTTAATCTGTTTTTGAGTTCCATCACTCAGTAAAACATAGGTTTGTTGAGAGCAGGGACTGGTTTTCATTTTCATTTTTGTATTCCCAGCATTTTATGCAGTATCTGGCACATTCTGGGCACTCTATAAATGCACATTGAATTCCATTTTATTGATTCAAACTCCCTTTCTGTCTGTGCCATGTTACCCAATTGTCTATACCAATGTAAAGGCAGCATGGCATAAATAGAGAGCAGCTCTTAGAGTCAGGACGTCCTGGGTTCAAGTCTGGAATCTGTGCAAACACTTCTGATCCAGAGGTAGCTATTTAAGACTCTACGTTGCAAAGATATTGACCTGCATTGGTAGAGAAAGGCTCCTTGCCTGGGATTTCCCTCTACCAGTAAAATCAAATTGTGGTCCTGTTTCCCTTGATAGGAAATGGCAGCTTCTCTCTAGCCATGATAAATGGATTTACAGTCAGAAGACCTACGTTCAAATCCTGACCTTAAGCAAGGGCTTGTTGGTCTCTGGGCCTCCCTTTCCGATACCTCGAAAGGGTTGAGCCGAATGATTTCCAAACAGCCTTCTAAAATCAATGATCCTGTAGAAAGGCACCACCAGACATCACCTGAGGAGAGTTTGGAGAGTTTTGATTACTTCCTCCTCTCTCCAGGGGCAGGAGGCCCTGCATGTTACAGGGGCTTCAAGCATTTGAAGAACTGAGAGATTAGCCTTGTTCAGCTTGGCTCCAGGGCAGGATGAGACACACTGGATAAGAGTGGAAAAGAGACAGTTTTCAGCTTGATTCCTAATATTTCCACCTTCCCAATGGGTTGCTCCTCTTTGGAAATATTCAAGAAAAATGTGGATGACTTGGATAATGACCTATTAGAAATACTGGTGGGGGAGAGGGGAGGGAAGGAGTTAGACTTGACAATCTCTTAGGCCCTTTCAACCCTGAGAGTCTATGATTATCTCTAAGACCTGCCCTCCAATAGGTTATACTATTTGGGAAGTGGAGACTCATACACTGATCATAATGATACAAGACGGCTTATGTGATACGTCAGAGCAGTGGCATAAACAATAAATTGGCACCAGAAGTTAAAAAGAGGGGGAAACCATGTCTAGGGGCACAAAGACGAGAGGCTTTATGGAAAAGGTGGGACTCAGGCTGAGCCTTGGAAGATGGGTGGGATTCCAACAGGAAGAGCCTATTGACAGCTTAAGGTGAAATAGAATTAAGTGAAAATGCATTGCAGAGATTGTAAATGGGGGAGCAGTTTAAAGATGAGGGAGGTTGTGGTGGAAAGAGCCCTGGATTTGGAGTCTGAGGAAATGGGTTCTAATCCCCACCTGGCCACTTAGACCTGTGTGACCTCCAGCAAATTGTTTCCCCTCCCTGACCCTCAGTTTCTTCTTCTGCAAAGTAAAAGGGTTGGGGCAGATGGCCTCCATGGTCTCTTCCTGCTCTAAGCAGGAACCTATGATCCATGATGGTGCCAGGGGCCAAGGAAGGCTCCATGGAGAAGATATGATGAGCATACGTCTGTCCTATGGTTGTGATCAAGCAAAGAAGAAGAGAGAAGAGGACTAATGAGCTGGGCAAAGGCACAGAGACAAGAGTCCAACAGAGGGTGACCTGACTAGAGTGAAGGGTGAGATGCCAAGAGTAGAAATTAACCTTAGCTGGAGGTGGCAGGGCTGGGCGATTCAGGGTCAAGGCCCAGGGCTCTCGGTCCTCTCGTGGAAGCAGCCTGCTTTGGGAAAGCTGTGCTTGCTGTTTCAGAATCTCTACGGGCTGACAGTGCCTGCTCTATGTATCCTAGGGAGAGCTGATGACTCATGATGGCCCCTTTATAGACAATGCATTGAACATAGCAACAGGCCCTGCAGGGCAGCCGAAAGCGTGCTGGCTCGGGAGTCGGAAGGCCTGGGTTTAAATATCACCTCTGCTCTCTTGCATTTATTTTGTATATACTTAGAGGGACATGTGTTGTTTCCCCAAGTTGATATAAAACCTTTGGAGGAGAGACTGCTTCATTTTTGCTTTTGTATTCCCAGAGTCTGACACGTTGCCTAGCACGTTGTTGTTTGGTAGTTGGTCATGCCCAATTCTCCATGACCCCATTTGGGGTTTTCTTGGCAAAGATACTAGAGTTTTGGCATTCTTGGCAAAGATACTAAGTTTGCCATTTCCTTCCCCAGTTCATTTTACAGATGAGGAAACTGAGGCAAATGGGGCTAAGTGACTTGCCTAGGATCACACAGCTAGGAAGTATAAGATTTGAACTCAGGTTTTCCTGACTCCAGGTCTAGCATTCCATGCCACCTAGCTCCCTCCAACAAGACTGCCTGGAAAGAAAAGCAAAATCAAGCTGGAGAATAGCCGATGTTTTCTCTGGTGGCAGAGCCTTAAAGGCCTCCTTTAGGCCTAAGAGCCAGGGTATCCCTGGAGTCAGGAAGAATGGGTTTAAAGACTTTTAGAGCTTCCTGGCTACATGGTCCTGGGAATGTCCTTTAGCTTCTCTAAGCCTGTTTCCTCATATGTAACATGAGGATGACAACATTGCCGGTGGTACCCTCTTACAGGCTTGTCATGAGGCATAAATAAGACCAGCGAGCAGGGAACCTTATACACATTTAGGTGCTACAGAAATGTCAGATGATGTTCATTCAGACACTGCCATCCAGGCACTGGTGGAGCTCAAAGGCAGAACCCAGGCTCTGGACCTTCCTGCCCCTGTGTTCAGAGTTTGGGACACTGGGCTCGAGACAGGAAGGGCCAGAAGCAGGAATCTTGCCACTTTTGCCCCAGGCCAGAGCTCTTGGGCCTGCTGTGGAGCACATGTGGGAAATGAGGAGAAGACAGAAGGGTTGAGGGACGTCAGGGGAAGAGCATGACTTCCGTCTTCAAGTATTTCAAGTCTTGGGATTATTCTATTGGCCCTAGAGGGGAGAACCAGAAACTATAGGTAGATATTGCAGAGGCGGATGGAGGCTTGAGATCGGAAAGAGCTTTTATACCATTAGAGCTACACCAGAAAGGAACAGGCCACGTGGGGAGGCGGTGCCTTCTTCCACACTGGAGTTTGTCAGGCAAGGCTGAATGGCCACCTTTTGGGGGTGTGATAGAAGGGAATTCCTATCCAGGTATAGGTTGGAGCAGATGCCACTGAGGTACCTTACTACTCTGAAATTCTGCATTTCTGTTCTTCAGACTGCAATGATCTGGGGCTAGGTTAAGCCAAATGGGTGAGACATAAGCCTCTTCTTTCCCCTGACCCCTGATTGGTTGTTCCTCCCCAGGCCCAGATGTGACCCAGGAGACATATTGCCACATGCCTTCCCACAGGGATATGGGAAGTTGGGAGGAGGGAAGGTGGGAATTAGAAGATATCAGGAATATGTTTCTAAAGTTGGAGCATATTGTGATTCATCCTAGAGTGACATAGCAGTGCCAGATTCGGGCAGGGGGGGGCGGGGAAATGGGCTTCTGGGCTCACTAATGAGTAGTTGCTAATCTAAAGAATAAAAGAGATGAGTCCAGAAGGGCAGGAACCCAGCCTGGAAGACCTACTCCATGTAATTATGCCTTAGCTCCTAAGTAAATTACATTTGACTCTCTTCAGCCAGCCTGCGTCATTCTGATCCTGGTCTGCAGCTTCCCAGAATGCACGGGTTCCAAATAGGACCTTTGCAGAATAGGAACACTGACCTTTTTCCAGGGAAGCTTCAGCTGGCCCTGGGGTCTGGGACCCCCCAAGCCTCAATCGCACTGGTTTCTCATGTTTGGCCCAGGGGTCCTCCCCATCACACCAGGTACCCAGAGCATGCTCTTCCAGGAAGAAACTGGCAATCCAGTCCATTTGGGGAAGTGGTCTGCTACCAAGGGGAAAGCTCATATAGTTGGAGCTGAAAGGGCCATCCAGCCCAACCTCTTATTTTATAGAGGGGGAGACTGAGTGATGTACCCAAGCTCACCCAGATTGAACAAGACATAGATAGGATTTGAACCTGTCTTCTTTCTCCAAACCTAGCACCCTTCCCACTAGACCACACTGTCAGGGGACCCAGATTCAAATCCTATCTCTGACACACACTGCCTTGTGACCTTAGCTCACCTAGTTCAGCCTCTTCCCTTTTACAGAGAAGTAAAGGGAGCCTCAGGGAAGTTAGTGGCTTGCCCTAGGTCACACTTACCTTACAAGGACTGAGATTTGAACTCAAGTCCTCTGACTGCTAATCCAGATTAGGTAGTATCAATAAATGGAAAGTATTCCTTTTCAGTCCATGCTCCCAGGCCTTAACCAGGCTGGGTTTTGTTTCTTGTTTTTTTATGTTTTTATCAGTGATGGGGCTATGAGGGTTAGAGGCCGTGGTTGCTTTGAGGCTAGGGTTTTTATTTCCTTTGCCCCTGCATTTTGCATAGAAAATACCCAGCAATTCTCTAAAACAGAAGAATGTATATTATTGGAGCAGGAATGGGGGAGGGGTGGTACGGTCCTGGTAAATACTTTGTCTTCTGGGACGGCTATTGTGCTACCCTTGCCTTCCCAGGTAGTGATAGGAAACTGATCAAATACCGGCTCAGTTCAATAAGATATAAGATTAAATGAGAAATTCCAAAAGAACTCATCTACTAAGGTGATTGTGCTAACATATTATTTCAATTACCTTGTTAAACTGCTCACTCCTGCCTGTGCTGCTCTGGAAGCCAACCTGCCTCCCATCTCGATCTTGCGAATGGCACCCCTGACTCAAGCAATGTTCTTTTCCAAAGACAGAGAAATGTTCTCTTGATATCTTCCATTTTGCAAAACCAGAGTCCAATGCAATTCCACTTCCAGCGCTGGAATATCAGAGCCTCCCAAACCTCACCTCCTTGTACTGTCTTTCCTGGTCTGGGGACTGGGGTCCTGGTGATGAAACAGCTGGGCTGGACATCCCCACCATGGGCTTCCACACTGAACAAACCCCCCTATTTTGCCATCCTATCCTAATGGGAATGGAAACCACCATGTAAATCAAGAATTGACTAAATGCAGGAATGGGGCGAAGGGAGCAGAGAGCAAAGAGCAGGGCTGCTTAATAATTCACATTTTTTAAGTTATGAAAAATGGAAGTGATACAACTTTCGGCCATTTCATGTAAGAGGTGAATAATTCAGTGTAATTCTTAGGGCATAAAAAATGCATGGACTTTATAGTTTTATAAAATAGATCATGTTTGCTACTGCACCTGAAGGCCTGGTTGAGGTAACTCAGGGACCCCACAACAGGAACAGAAGTGAATTCTCCACTCTCAGTGGGGACCGAGAGGCAACATTGATTCGGGCTGCTTCAGACCACTCAAGATGGTTTGGTAGATGCTGCAAAAAGCCATCAGCAGTGCCCCATGTGGTGGTAATTACAGGCTTCTGCCCCACTTACTGGATTCCCATGGTGCTCTGGAGCTGGCCATCTTAAAAGCTTTGAAGATCTCAAAAGCATCCAGCTCCCTCCAGTCCCCACTCACCTCTGCCTAATCAAAGCCTTAAGAGGATGCATCTTCAGGGTACTCTTGTTGAGGGGTGAAAGGTGTAGACAGGACCTGAAGAGGAAAACCAGAGAGTACAGAAAGAACATGATCTTTTAAATACATTTTTAAAAATGTTTTAAATCATTCTTTCCCCTGGCTTTCTTGCTTTTTTACTGCTGGTGAGAAAGTGAGTGGGAGCCCATTTATATTTGGTTAAAGATGTTGGCATTATTCCAAGCCACTTGAAAGTGAGTTTAAAACAAATGGTGTCATTGAAAGTTCTTTTCCTTCCAGAGGAACATCTCACTTTAGCATTAGAGACAAGTATAATTTGGTGGGTGTTCACGTGTCCTAATGAACAACTCTTCTTAGCTCTACAGATAGCAGAGCCAAACAAACTATTTAATGGGCCCTGTAGGGAGTCAGTATAAGATCCATTGCATGTGTCCTGAAGGGCCTACTGTGTGTCCACAAAATTCTGGGTGCTGGGACACTCAAATTCTTGAGGAATTTTGAAGAATAAGAGTAAACTAGATCATCTGGGCAATGCATGATAGGAGGAGAAAATGGGGTGGTTGTATGTTCAGCCCCTGCGGCCACCATACTAGGAAGCACCCCCTGTGGAGGTGTAGCCAGGTAACTTCCTGTGATCCTATAGCCTCAGGAAATAATCTTTATCACTGTCAACTAGTTCAACATGAGAAACCAAGATTTTATCAGTGGAGATGGCATTATAGAAGAGGCATTAACCTCTGCTTTCTTGCTAACCTCTAAGGACCATAGGACCTTCCGTTTGGACTCGAGCTGAAACCTTCTAAGTGTATTGTCTCCTTCACTGGAATGTGAGCCCCTTGAGAGCTGGGACTGACCTCCCTATCGATTTGTATCCCTAGCGCTTAGCACAGTGCTTTGCACATGAGAAGTATTAATAAATGCTTTTTTCATTCATTATTCATGAGTGATGACAGATGGACAGCCAGGGTGTTCCACTGAGATCCTCTCAGGGTCAGGAGAAATAGAAGAAAGACTCCAGCTCATTGTTCCTTAAGGTTAACAAAGAACCCAGTTATCTGTAGTGAATTTATAGTAGGACATAGGCAAAGGTCATACAGGATGGGCAAGAATGGATAGCTTTGGGTCTGCATGAAAAGAGGAAAAGCCAAGCCAGTAAGATCACACATTCATCGGCATAGGCACTAAAGATAGCAACAATGAAGCAGGGGCCACCTTTCCTCAAGGTGCTTCCATTCTCCTAGGGAACACAACACGTACACAGATAAGGAACTACAAAGGTAATTTGTATTTATGAAACAAAGTATAAGTAATTTCAAAAATACAAAAATCATTTCAGAAGGGAGAGAGCCCAAACAACTGGCTGAGAGGGTAAGTAATCGGGAAAAGCATCTGAGCAGTGTTCTTCAAAGAAAACGAGTCAGTCTGAGAGGCAGCCTGGGGAGAGGGAGACCCCCACTAGGACATCGCAGACAGCCTGGGAGACATAAGGCTTTGTGAGACTTTTGTGTCTTTCCTTGTCGACACTGAGTCCTGGAAACATTCGTACATTTAGCACCTGGAATGTATGAAAGCTGACTGCAAGTTACATATGTCAATTTCTCCTTTCCACAAAGAGCCCGTGATGTTGATCATTTCTAAATATACTTAAGGATGAAAATAATGCCTTCCTTTTGGTTAGCCATCTTAAATGCCAGCAACATGGGAAATGATTGTGAGATGACAGGTATGATTCCATTCTTAATGATGGCAGCATTTATTCTTCTGCATTTCTAGGAGCTAGTCCCTCCCTGGAAGGGGAACTCTAGGTGGTTCTTTCCACCAGCACCTGACCTTCACACAGCATTTGACAAGTGGGTGGATCGGAAATGGTTTCCCTGTATGTCTGTGCAACCCCTGCTTCCCTTGGCACTTGGGAAAGGGAAAGTCCACCTCTTTTGGCAATTTGGTTAGATCTAATGGGATGTTGCACATAAAGTGTTTTGTAAACCAGAAAACACTTTATAATTGGGGTATTTTTTTGTTCTGGACTCATGATTTCATTGGTGTGAAAGAATTAATTCTTGATCCTGAATTTTATATTTGATTTTCCTCTGTGATTTTTTTATGTGACCACATCCTGTATTCTATGTAACAAACCTAAAGCCTTTTCTCTGTTTCTATGTGAAGAAGCTCATGTGTGCAAAAGTTCAGTCTCCTCTCTCTCTCTGAAGTTAGATACCAAAGGCTTAAGCTTTCTCACAATCACTGGTAGTTAAAAAATACTCTGTTCTCAATAGTCTTATAAAACATTATATTAGCATATCCTGCAAGGTCTGTGTCCTTGTGAAGGATAATTAAACTAACTGACCTCGTCCCATCTTTTTAAAAGATAGTTTTATCTAATCCCCAGGCACCAGTTTGCCTGTGTACCTGGGTCCCTATCAGTGACCTCAGGATGCAGCCAGCTGAGATCCATAAAATTCACAAAAGCATTCCTTAGAGATAGAAAGGTAGTCTCCACCCCACCTTCTTTATGCTATGCCCACTTTCTTTAATGTAACCAATCATGATACCTCACCCCTGGCCAATTATATTATTTTTGTTCTATGCTTATAAAAATGAGTCGCATCTTCAATTTGGGGTCTTTTGGCCGGAACCAGTGAGTACCACTTGGCCCAGTCTTTATTAATAGGTTTGGCACCCTATTAATAAACTATTATCATGCTTAGAGAATTGCCTCAGTTTACCTTTTGGTTAAATTTCACATGCTACAAGTATAAGGAACTCCCAGTAAGGAAACTCCCTCCACCAATGTAGATCAGCACCTTCTTTGTAACCTCAAGTTTTAGAGGGTTGGTTGGGGCCCTGGGAGATTAAAGAGAGGTGTCTCTCATCACATAAGCAGTATATGTCAGAAGCTGGGTTTGAAGCCCGATCTCTGACTCTGCCACTGTCCCTCACCTCACTCCCCATCCTGTCTACATTATGCCAGGCTGCCTCTCTCTTATTATGGTTATTCCACCACCACCCAATGTCCTCAGGCAAAAACAAATGCAGTTCACCTAATGATGCTAGTTAAGAAGAGAAAAAAGTGTAAGCAGACAATAAAAAGGAACACAAGCCTATGTTTTGAGACCTTTTAAAGTGAAGCCCAAGTTTCTATAGATAAACACATTCGATGGTTATCCCTACCAAGCTGTGTTTGCAGGATAAAGCTGTTTGGCCTTTGAGCTCAGTCATTTTCAGCAGGATTTAGAGTCAGAGACCCCATTGCCTATCTGAGAGACTTTGGAAGAATCTCTTGACTTCTCCGGGCCTCAGGCCCTTCATCAGTAAAGAGGCTCCCATCTAGCTACCAGGGTCCACACAGGCAGACCACATGTACAGATATCTCCTCTTCTCCTCACCTTCCCCTCCATTTATGCTGTCACCACAATAACCAGTTGTGACAACTTTTCAGGAAGAAATATACAATTGTTTTCCCCATCATTTCCTTCATTGATGGGCTGCTTTTATCTTCTTTGTCAAAGAGAATTCCATTCATTTTAACATTTGTTAAATATCTCCTCATGCCAGGCATTGTGCTAGGTATCCAAGGATGTAAAAACAAACAACAAAAAAAAAAAACAACCCAGCCTCTGCCCTCAAAAAGCTTTGAGTCTCCAAGGATGCAGGATCTTGGGACACACAGTCTAATGTTCTTTCTATTACACTCACTACACCATGATGCCTTGGGTCCAGATCAGGTTCACATGGAGCATAACAGAAAGGACAAGAGAAATTTCCTTGGGGAAGAAGAAGCAAAGAGCAGAAGGGAACCCAGAAAAATGGGTAGAGAAAAGCCAAAGCAAAGCTTCTCTTTTTGCTGTTGGCCATCCCTGCTTGAGGCAAAAGGAGATCTCTGCAGCTGGGCTTTATGGGAGCAAATGGGTCTGATTTTTTTTTCAGGTCAAATTGACTCTGTAATCTAATTCAAGTAGAAAAACTTAAGCACCTACCATATTCAAAGCACTGTACTAGATAAAATGAAATTATAAAATGAAGAACCCTCAAAGAGTTTGCATTCTGATACAACATGTACAGAATATAGATATAGGTTATATAGAGAAAAATGATTATTTAAGGAGGCAGTGAGAATTAGCAATTAACAGGTCCAGAAAGGCTTCCCATAGGAGGTGGCACCTGAGCTGTGTTTTGAAGGATACCATGGATTCCAGTAGAGAAGAGGTAGGAAAATTAATGAATGAATGATGAGGCATTCATTAAGCACTTGCTACATGCAAAGCCCTAGAGATACCAACAAAAAACAAGGCAGTCCCTATACTCAGGGGGCTCCCATTCTAAGGGGAGGGAGACACATATTTGGAAGTTTCAACTTCAAGTCAGATGAAAAGGTCCCATAGTCCTTTATGTGCAACAGCAAAGCAGATGGTAATGTTTCTTCTTTAATGTCACTCTTTAGATAACCTTAGCCATTTCTGATAGTCACCATTTGACAGTGCCGAATCCTCACAAGAATTGCAAGAATTTTATTTTCTGAGTCTTCCACAGCCATGGGTGCTGAAGAGGCTAGGGCACTAGTGCCTGCACAAGATGTTGCAAGATCTCATCGCCACAGGGGTTGGGCTTCCTGGGATAACAGCTTCAAGTGCTGGGTTATAAGTAGGATCAGTGGTTGCCACTGCCAGGGCTCTTGGGCTTGCCTGACCATTGGAGACAGATAGTAAGCATTTGGTGTTGGGTGCCCTCTCCACAGTGATTTCTGCCCTAAATGAGGGCTGCAGAACACAGGCTGGAAGCAGAGCTAGTAGTCATAAAGATCCTGCTATTCTCAAGAACATTTGGCTCAGGGTCCAAGCTATCTCTCTCAGGGTCTGAGGGAAGACAGTAGTTGAGGTGGTGTTTTTTCTTGCATCACATTATCTGATTTTCCATATACGTCTATGTTCATCCTCAAATAGAGTGTAAGTTCTCCGAGGGCACAGACTCTCTTATTTTTAACCTCTCCTATCCTCAACACCTAGCATAGTACATTGTATATGATAGGAGTTTACTGTTTGTTAAAATAAATTTCCCCCTGGGGACTAGCATAGATCATAGACAATCGCTACCCATTTTCCACCACGGTGATCATTGCATGATTATTGCCTGATCAGTAGACTGGCCCAGGTTAGGCCTAGCCAAGAATAAAGACTGTGATGATGAAGTTAGTGGGAGGGTTAGGTGATGCATTGCCTTTCATTTGTTCTGGCCCGAATGCTGTTCTCTGAGTCACCTTTTTCTGAATCCACAGTCAAGACGTATTTCATCTGCTTTCCTTCTGCCAAGTCTGTGCAGTCAGTACTTATCCAGTATGGCACAATGGAACCAGACTGCTTCAGAAAGCCCCATTCCCTAGGATCCCTGCTTATTTAAGGCTATTAATCATCTTATGCAAACTCTTAGTGGACTTTCCTCCATTGTTTCTGCTGAAACACAGTAGAGAATGATTCTTTTTGTGTGGTTCCTTCCAGCTCTCAAATACCATAATCCAGAGGTGAGGAACCTGCAGCCTTGAGGCCACATGGGGCTTTCTAGGTCCTTGGGTGTGGCCTTTTGACTGAGTCCAAGTTTTACAGAACAAATCCTTTTATTAAGGGGATTTGTTCTGTGAAGTTTGGATTCAGTCAAAGGGCTGCACTTGAGGATATGGAGGGCCACATGTGGCCTTAAGGCCAAAGGTTCCCCACCCCTGCGGGCATCACCCATCAATGGCTAGCTTTGAATTTAAGCAAGCCTCACCTCTCCCTCTTAGAATCCCTAGTTCCCTTCAAGGCTTGTTTCAGGTATTCTCCTATGTGAGAAACTGCCTTCCTCATCAGTTTTGTCCTCTCCATAGATTGTAAGTCCCTAAAGGGTAGGGGCTGCTTTATTTTTGGTTTTATATCTCCAAAGCCTAGTACAGAGCTTTACATATAGTAGGCATTTAATAAATGCTTATTGGTTGATGACAAATGAGCAAAAAGCTTTTCCCCAAAACCTTACAAACATTAGGTTTTTATCATTTTTTGCTATTTTGACTGTTCTAGTGGGTTCACATGGGGTGGTATCTTTCACTCTATTTTTAAATTATGTCACACAACTTGAAAAATATATTATTTGTTTTCCTGGTTTGCCTCTGGATAGGTAGCAAATTACCATCAGTAGGTTAGTAGGTTGGCTTTCTTGTTGTCATGGGGGCTTTTAAAATGGAAAAACAGATGTTTATAGATCTTCAGAAACCCACAAACATGTTTATCTTGCAAACAGTAATTTCTATTCCTTTGATAGCTCAAACTTTGTCTTCAGAATGGAAGTGAACTGAATTGATGTAACCTAATTTCAACTTTCTGTTATGTGGCATTGATAGTAAATCAAACAAAAAAAACAATTTAGTAAATGTGCTAGGCACTGGAGACACAAATACAGAAGTGTGACAAGCCTTTTCCTCAAAGAGTTCACATTCTCCTAAATAGTAAATGCCCATCATTCATGAACACTCATCAGAGAATTTTCTATACTGGTTTCTTAAACAAATTATAATCTAAATCTACATAGTGTGGTCATATTGTTTGCTGCCTGCTATAAAAATGCAATGGAAAAGTACAGAAATTAAATTTAAAATGGCAGACCTATAACTATGGTGGGACACTTTGCCCCAGGACACCCACATGGGGAGGAAGATGTACACATTCTCTGGTCAATGGGAAAATCACTGTCTCCTTATCCTAAGATTCTTCACCTGTCCCCAGCCTCCCAAATCCTACCAGGACCTATCCTGGCAAGGGTAGATTCTCTTCTGGGGCCCCTTCCCACCTCATCTGAATTTGTTCCAGTTTTCTGTCTCTGAGTAATAGGGGCACAGTCAACCATGGTTTATAAACATGCACTGTGAAACTGACCAGTTTGAGTTTATCAGAGAACTATGTGTCATATACCCTCCTAAAGAGGTGATTTGTACTGTTATATTATCAGTGTGCTAGTCTGGCTTTGTGTAGGTCCACTCCTTTTGTGGGATGTCATAGGACCAGCCATGTATATTTCTGGAGTATTTCCCAGAATTTCCCCAATAGCTTATGTTACCCTTAAATTCCCACAAGTTAATGATACTTTCTTTAGAGGTTAACTTTCTTCCTTCCAGGTTAAGAAGTGACTGAAAGGCACTTATGTGGTCCAAGTTAATTATTGGGGTACAGACTTATTGCTGGATTTCTACCATACTTGAACAATTAAAAGAAGAAAAATCTGCTCCTTGACAAGTCTATCTTGTACAGAGTTAGCAAGAGGAGCTCCCAGACTAGGTGTCATTTACGCCACTTAGAGTAAATCTGGTGAGTCCTTCCCATGATCTCTGACTAACTAAAGCATGGAAGACATTGCAATGAGCAAAAGAAATTGTCCCTAGTGGCTTAGCAGTAAGAGGTACAGAAGCTAGCGTGTTATGTTAATCTCCTTTCTTCCCCACCCCCACTCACATAAATAATCTTGGTTACTTTGGTTCCCCAATGGCTAGACTGGAGGAGTAGAGTGATCCATCTGAAGAAAGATTAAATGCATAAATAGGCCCTGGCTCCCACAATAGGAGAATCCAAAAACTCCAAACTCTGCCACTCTCTCATCATCCTTAGAGCCAGATTTCTTGTACTATGCAATGAGTAGGTTTTCCCCTTCCTTAAGGCTCTCTGATGAACACAGATAGGCACCATGGAATAAGGAGAGTTTCATTGCTCATGGAACCAGGACCAACTCCACCATCTACTAGGAGGCTCAGAACAAATGAGAAGTTGGTACTCATGGTTTGAATCTTGGTATAGTGCTAGATCTGGAAAGAACAGTAGGTTGGGTTCAGATCTTGGGCCTATAAGGTAATATAGCTTCAAATCCTGTCTCTGTTGCTTACTGACTGTGGGATGTTGGGAAAATCTCTTCATTTCTCTAGGTCTAAGCTTCCTCATCCATAAAATAAGGAAATGAGGGCTTTGGAACAGTTAGACCAACAGCTAGACAGGCAGGCAGACAGACAGACAGACAGACAGATAATGTATTAGGTGCTAAGGACACAAATGCAAACAAAGGTTGCAAACAAATGCTCTCAAGTAGTTTACATTCTACTGGGGAAGACATCACATAAAAGGGGGCTATAAAGGAGTGGGGGGGGGTAAAGATGAGGATGATGGCTAGAGAAGCAGGTTCTCATGGGGGTGGGGCAGTGTGAGAAGAGAGGAAAATGAGCACGACAGCCCGAACACTGGTGATATAGTGAGAAGATTACCAGGGATGGATTGCTAACAGCCCTTGTAGCTCTTAATCTATGACCTGTAACCAGAAAAGGATACAGGAATCCTGGAAAGGGGAGGGATTTGGCTCAAGGTCCATCTAATTCTCTGAGCAGCCAGCCAGCAGAACAAGAATTACTAAGTTACTGAGTCTTCCTATTGGTTTATGGCTAATGGCAGATGGCACCTCAAGGCTACTCTTGTCAACCTTTCCCCTGCTTTGGTCCTAGCAGCTCACATTCAGGTCTGGATTTCTAGCAGAAGGGTGGAGGTAAACAGTGACCCAATGCTGATTAGTGTCAACAAAATGCTCAATTTAGAAAGTGTTAGATTAGGAGTCTAAAGACCTGGGTTTGAATCCTTAATAGCTGCCTGACCTAGAGCAAGTGATCCAATGGAGAGTTTCTTCCTCTGTAAAAATAAGGGGACTGGACTAGATGGCCTTTAAGATCCTTTCCAAGTCCCAGACTTGGGCAGTGACATAAACCTCCAGAGGTTTGTTCCACGATCTGTATAGTGAGGTTGCTGACATTGCCAAGGAAAGAGCTACGGAATCACAGAATTTGGCAGTTGGAAGGGCCCAACCCATATGCAAAGAAATCCCCACCATAAGATACCCATAGAGGGGTCCTCCAGCCTCCTCTGCTTGATGACACCAAAGATTTGGTGTCAGGAGACCTGATTTGGAAGTCTTCATCTGGCTACCTGTCACCTATCTGACTTTGGAGAAGTGATTTCAGAATTCTGGACCACAGTTCCCTCCAGTCTGAAATTAGATGAGATGAACCAGATGCTTCCTTAGGTCTCTTCCAGTCCTAAAGCCATAAGGTCCTGGCAACTAACTAAGATTCTGTGAGAGTTATTTATAAATACAAAATGTTTCATTATTGTTGGGAGCTTCCAGTGTGGAAACTCCTTACCCTGGTGCTGATCAGCAGTTCATAGTCTTAGAGAGTCATGTAGCTGTAGAATGTGTCAGGGGCAAGACTTGAAACCCAGTCTTTCTTATTCCCAAGGCTTCTTCTACCCACTGAGCCACACTGCCTCTCTACATGTATAAGAACTAACAATGTAAGGCGGAAAATTGTGCATTCATAGCATCATAGATCTGTAGGTGGAAGCCATCTTGTCCAACCTTCTATTTTAGAGATGAGGACACTGGGGCCATTATGGAGTATTTCACCTTGGGATAAGTGCAAAAGATTGGTATAGACAGCAAGCGGAGCGATCAGGAAAGACTTGATGGAAATGATTGGATAGGAAGGACCTGGAAATCAACCGGATTTGGATAGGTAAATGGGTGTATGAAAAGATGAGGGGTTGCAGAGAGATCCGTGGGGGTGGGAAGGAAAATAGGCAGGAAGCTCATGGTTAGTTTGGTCGATAGTGAGCAGACCAATCTGACAGGAGGAGAAGAGGGATACTATTGGGAGATAAGTCTGGAAAAGTAAGTTGGGGAGAGTTTGTAGAGGGCCTCGAATGCCAGGCTAAATGGTTCGGACTTGTTTTCAGTGGGGAGCCATGGAAGATTCCGTCTTTAATGGGTCCTGGCTCCAGCTCCCATACCAAGAAATGTTTCTCCTCTCCCTCCGTGGTCTGACTTGCACCCCTGACCTCGTGCTCTCTGTTGTGTGTTTGGGCTTTCAATAGGGCCACAGTACCCGCGGCAGCCTCCTCGGGGTGCTGTCCTCAGTTCTGAAGCGTCCTGGGACAGCTCCCTCTTGCCTAATCCCTCTTGGACCTTCTGCGGCCTGCTCCTCCTCTACCCTCTGTCTCCCTTCCTCCCTTCTCCCCTGCTGTAGCCTCTTCTCTGCCGCCTGCCTGTCTCCGTCAGTATGTCACACACATACACATTCTCTTCCCCGGTCTCTGTATTTCTCACTGTCTCTCGCTCCCTAGATCTGTCTCCCCCTCGCTCTCGCTCTCTCCGCAGAGCAGGGCTCCTCCCGCGGCTGCATTGCAGGCTCCGCGGGCAGGCGGCGCCGGATGGGAGGGAGGGAGGGAGACAGGGAGGAAGGGCCAACAAAGGTCCCCCCCCTCCTCCCCAGCGGAGAGGTGCGGGGAGGGAACGGGACTGCAGGGGAGGGGAATGAGGTGACCATGACTCTTGGGGCTGCCCGGGGGCGAGCCGCGAAGCCCTGGGGAGGGAAGGGGATCTTCGGGAGGGGCAAAGAACGAGGAGGGCGGGGGAAGCAATCAGGTGGGTCCCCAATACCGCCGGCTGAGACCGTCCTGGCCACCTAGATCGGGGGACAGTGAAGGATGGGGGAGGGGCAGATAGGAGGGAGGAACGCCCCACTGAGCTGCAGAGGGGAATGAGGAAAGAGGGCAAGTCCGTAAGAGGGGCTGGGAGGGACGGCGGCGGAAAAGGGTATGCCTGGAGCCTCCTGTTCCGTGTCCCGGGCCCAACAGAGGCTCGAAGCGGGACTGGGCTCAGGTGAGCCCTATGGGGCTTTAGAAATGGGGCTCCAGTGGAGGGACTGCATCGTGCAGGCTTTCCTCTCATCTGACAGGAGGGCCACGGCTGTGGCTCTTCCACGAGTGGAGACTTGAGGAGGGGAGGAAGAAGAGCAGAAAGGGCGAGGGGAGCTAGACCTGGGGTAAGGGAAGGGAGGCCTTTTTGAGCCACGGGTATCCTGAATGTGCCCAGAGCGGTCCTAGGGGTTCATGTGGGGCAGGGGTCCTCGGAGAAGCCTCGTGGTCCTTGTCCTCCCCTCCCCTGCGGGAGTACGGGCGCCTACAGCGCGCACAGCCCCGAGCCCGCACCCTGCGGACTCAGGGGGCGCAGTGCCTGCTCAGTCCCGGCTCTGCTCAAGCTCTAGGCGCCCGGACGCCTGCCTCTCCTCGGATCCTGGTGACGTCATGACCACTCCCACCTCCGGATTTGCCGAGGCAGCTGAGGGGGCGGGGCTGTGGTGAGTGAGCTCACCGCTGCGCTCCACCATTGGCCCGGGCAGCGCACACGGCTGTGGCGGGGAGACAACGCTTCCCCAAGCCTCTTAGCCCTGTGAGTCGGTCCGGCTGCGGCGTGCGGAACTGAGCGGGCTCGGGGCTGAACTGGGCTGAGCTAGGAAGAGGAGAGGGCTGCACATTCCTGCAGCTGTGCTTAAAAAGTGTGTGCGTGTGCGTGTTTGTGTGTGTGCGTGCGCGCCTGCGAGTGTGCTTGCGTGCTTATGACAGGGGGAGGAAAAGGTGTCTCGAGTGTCCGAGAGAGTTCGAGGGGCGTGTTGTGGACGGGCGTAGCGTGTGCCAGGGGTGTGCGAAGGGCGGGGGAGAGGGGGTGCGTATTATGTCACCGTGGCTAGTGTCTCGTGGCGAGGGCGCGAGTGTGTAACGAGTGTGAGGAGATGGCTGTCTCTGAGAGGGTGCCATCGTAAGTCATTGTTATTGGTGTAGATGTGGTGGCGGGAGGTGGGTTCCAAGGTGTTTACTGTTAAGAAAGGGAGGGTGAGTGTACGGGGCTCTGTGTTTAGGAGAATGTTTGGTGAGGCTGTGTGTGTGCTGGGGTGCAAGTGAAAGGGTGTGTGTGGGGCAGGGTTTGGGAGATTTCTGCAACAGCTGTGTGTATTTTGGGGGAGTCTAAAGGCGTGTGTTTTGGTGGCAGTATAACGGGTGTGTTTGGGGAATGCTAAGTGTTTTTTGAGGTGTCAGCATAAAGAGGTGTGTGTTTCAAGTAATCAGTGTAAGTAGTATTTGCGGGGAGTCCGAGTAAGAGTTTTACTATTTGAGGGGTGTCCGCATTAGGGGTGTATATTTGGGGGTGCCTTGTTTGGAAGGTTTCAGCGTAAGGTTGTGTTGGGGATCCATGTAAGGGAGGGGGCGGCGTATTTGACTTCGGTTGAGGCGGAGGGGAATAACGGTGTAACCGTTGTCTGTTTTCGGGAAAAATCAGGATAAAGAAGTGTGTTGGGCTAATGTGAACGTAAGGAGGTGTGTTTGGGGGAGCGGCATGTTTAGGGGTTCAGAAGTCAGTCTGTGTGTGGGAAAAAAAGCAGGATGCCAGTAGGAGGGGGTGTCAGCGAGAGTCTGTAAACGCTGGGAGTGTGTGTGCGTGTCAGCCTGGTGGCGTGAGTGCGGCTGACGGGTGCTTGTTTTTGTTTTGAAAGCGCAGTGAGATTGTGGCGGGCTTTTCTGAATGAGCCTTCCTCTCCCTCCGCTCTCCTCCCCACCCCTTCGCTCCCCGTCCGTCCCCAGCTGGCTCCGCTCGGCTCCGCTCCCGACGTACCCTGCCCTGGCCCCTGCGGGGCAGGAGTCAGGTTCGTCTAGCTCTTCAGCTTGGTGCTGGGGGCCCCCAGGGGCGCTGGGGGGAGGGGACTCGCTCCCCCGCTAGGCTGGGCTGGGCTGGACTGGGTTGGGCCGTACGGCACCGCACCGCACGGCACAGCCCCGGCACTGGATTGCGCCCGGCCGTGCGCCAGCCCAGCTCCGGCGAGCGTCGGCTCAGGCTCCGGTCGGCCTCGGGCTCCTGGCCCCGGCGCGGCGCCATAGCTCTCACTGCACCAACGCCGCCGCCGCCGCCTGGCCTGTGAGTGTGGCGGAGAGATTACACACGAAATGACTCGAGGCAAAGCTGTTGAAGAAGACTGGCTTTCTCGGGATGTTGGTCGAGCTGAAAAGCACCTGAAGTATGTTTTTGAACTTGAGCCTTCAGAATGCCTACGATCTGAAAAGTCGAGTTCGGAGAATGAATGAAGGTTTGGAAGAACTTACTATGGGCTTGGTGTCTGGTAGCCCACGAGAATAGAGAAGCTTTGGGGTTTGACCCCACTCACTTAGAAGACAAACTTTCTCAATTTACTTCGCTTTCACTGATCGATTCTGTTCTCTTTAGCCAGTTCCTCAGGACAGAGTAAATATGTAGATGAATCCAATTATATGAGGATTTTTCCTTTCTCTGCAATCCAGACTCTTTTTCTAAAAGTGGTGATGATATTGCATCACCATCGCAGCTGATTACCACTTTACAGAGGAATGCTGAAATGTCACAAATCCACTTGTAACTTCTCCCACCATTGTTTGAGGTAGGTAGGACCTCTGCCTTTTGCGTTTAGAATATGTGCCTTACTGAACTCTGACCTGAGAGGCATCATCAGTCTAGTTGCATGTCTTTGCTTGGCTGAATGCATCCTACCTCCTTAACCATCGAGCTCCGAATCTGAAGTGACAAAATCAGATTCGGGGTAAATGTCCTAACTTAGTGGCATAATGGTTATCTGATCAAATGAACCCTTTACTCTTTCTGTCTGATGGAGGCGTTCTAACAGTTCCCATATAAAAACTCTGTCAGAGAAACTGAGAGCAGGGAGAGCCCAAGCAAGAGAAGGGTTACTGTCTGAGAGTCTGATACAGTCATGTGTTGGTAGCAAACATGGTTTCATGATGAGCATTTTCAAGATAATTATTATTAATTTAGGGCTGGAATTAGACTACGGGAAATAAGCTAATGTTGATCTCTCATTTAGTATTGGATTTGGGGGAGGAATAATGTTTAATACTCTAGAGAAAGCCTTTATTTACTGAGTATTCGTTTCCCAAATAAAACTTTAGTTTACTTGTGAAAAGAAGCACAAGCTGCCTGGACTTATAAATGACAATGAATTTATGACCACCGATGAATACTGATGACTGATTAAGCTGTAAAGAACACAACCTGGGAGTAATGAACCTAATCTCATTTGCTCTTGCTTAATTTTTAAGAAAACAGATTAGAGAAAGCAATCCTTTAGTAAATAATTAGTGCATTGTGTTTTTCTATACTATTTTTTCCTAGCCAAATCTGTAATTTTAAATGCCTAGCAGCTTTTCTTTAACCTACTGGTCCAGGACTATGCTCGAGTGTCTCTAACACCCACCAACACAGCACTTCAATATACAAATCATGAGAGCATTGAGAGGTCAGAGATAACAAAAAGAATGTTGGCCTACACTTTGGGAGAGTGAAAGAAGGGGATGAATAAAAGTGGAAATTTAGGGTGAGTGGTAACAGATTTGATCTCTGTATAATCTATGTACAAGGAATTCATGTTCAGAATGCCTCCAAGGGCCCTTCCAGATGGAAGATTCTATTAGTCTATGCACAAGTGCATGTTTGTTGTTGTTTTTAAGGTTGTTCTCAGCTTAGCCCCCAAATGTCAAGGCTTGTGTCCAGATGCTCACTTTTGGAGTTGTTATGGCAGTGTTTGGGGGTGGTTGTTGTTTTGATTGCACTGTGAGCCTCTGAAGTTGTAATACTGTCCCTACAGGCTGAGCTGTGTGAATTCATTGTCCTTACTTTATCTTAGTGTTAGTGATTTTTTTCTTAAATGATAAAAAAATAAGGGGAAACTCAAGCATTTTCAGGCATCATACAGACTTTGCAGAGAAACTCCAGAAAGATCATCTTGAGATTCTGTCACACTGGCTTCAGCTCTTCAGTTGTTGCAGTGGTGATAGGTTTTCTGGAAATCTTTTGTCATCCCAAATAATTATTTCTCTGCAAAATGCATTTTCCCTCCTCTCTGTTCTTTGTGCCCCTGACTGGTATTCTTACATTTAAATGGTTCTCTCTTCCTTTGGTGAGTCAATGTTATTCATTCAGTATTTATGCTTCATGAACCTCTACAAAAGCAGAGCTGCCCTGGGAGATGCCAAGTGGCCTGTACAAAGTCCTCCTCTGACTGGCAGCTGTGGAATAAGAAATGTGTGGCAAAATTTACTTTGGGGTGGATTTCTTTGAATTTCAAGGTTATGTAGCAGCTATCCATGAAATTCCATGAAAGCTAATGGGAGAAGGAACCCTGCTGAGATGCACTGAATTACCACTAAGATTTCATATTAAAATTAGTCCTCTTTACATTAAGGAAGCGCTTACAAGTATACTGGATGACACAGACAGGCACAATCCCTGCATTAAGAGTGACACTGCAAAAACATCTGGAAGAGATAACTGTCTCCTTCATGTCAGCTAGTCTTGTTTTCTCCCCAAGTAGATTACAAGCCCTTTGCCCTTAATGGGGAAGAAATCATGCGTTATTTATTTCTATCCCTCAAAATACCTAGCACAGTGCTGGCACGTAGTAGGCGTTTGAGAATGACTTTAAGACTTATAGGGGCTAAGGATGGGCCATTGTCATTTTGTATACCAAAAAACCTGGCACAGAAAAGTGTCCCCAAAGGTACTTGACATAAAACATTGAAATCATACAAGAAATAAATGATGGCTGGGCGTCTTCACAAAAGAGAAGATGCCGACACAACCTTGTTTGATTTCAAGTTTTCCACATCTCACAGTATTTCAGGAGATAGAACTTTAGACAGTGCTACAGTGGGAGGATATTCTCCTGTAGCTTGGACATTCACTCATAGGCCAGGTGAAATAGAGGGCAGTGTTCCAAGAGTTCCTTTGATTAGTGGAACTGTGTAAGAATTGAATTAAGTTCCCAGTGGACTTGGTGACACTGTTATTCATGATGTGGAAGGTAGCAGTAATGGCAGCTTCTTGTCATGTGACACTTTAAGCTTTGTAAAGCACTTTACATACATAATTCTTTTCCACCCAGTAGATGTTTATAGAGTCACTGCTATGTGCAAGGTACTGTGGGAAGGACTGGTGATCTTACAGGGGTGAGGTTTCAGGGTGGGGGGTGGGGGTGTCTAAACCTAGGATTTCATTGATATAGAGAATTCCTTGTATGGAGACTGTCCACCAGTGTAGATCAGCAACTACTATGTAATGTAAGGTCTTAGAGGATTGCCCAGGCACTATCTGGGGACGGACTTAAATCCCTGTCATTCTGACCTCAAGACCAGCCCTCTAGTCACTATACCAAGGGCCTCTAGAGAGAAACTGTAGCCCCATAAAAATGTAGATGCTGTCTCTGTCTACCTCTACACTGCCCTCTATCTCACTTGACTCTGAGATTGGCAAAGCAAATAATCTTTCTGGCACTCCATTTCCTCATCTGTAAAATAACAGGGCTGAGCCCTTCCAACTCTACATCCTTATTTGTAAGGAAGTTAATCAGCATCTCTGGACCTCAGTTTACTCATCTGTAAAATTAACCTCTCAACAATCACTCATGTTAAGTTTGAGATATCTATTAAGTATTTAGTTTAAGACGTCCAAAAGGCATTTGGTGATCTTTGTCTGTAGCTCAGGAGAAACTAGAGCTGGATATATAGATCTGGGAATCATCAGCATGGAGATGTTAATTGAACCTATGGGAACTGATGAGGTCACCAAGTGAAACAGAAAAGAGGCTCAGGACAGAGCCTTGAGGGGTGCCCACAGTTAATGAGGGTGACATGGTTGAAGAGCCAGCAGAGGAAACTGAGAAGGGACAGAGCGATAAGGAGAGAATCAGGAGAGAGTCATGCCACAAAGACACAAAGCAAAGAGTATCGGGAGGTGATCAACAGTATCAAAAGCTGGAAAAAAAATGTCAAGAAGGTTAAGGATTAAGAAAAGGTCATATTAGATTTGGCATTAAAAAAAAAACCTTGGTAACTATGGAGAGGGAAATTTCAGTTGAGTGATGAAGTTGGAAGCCAGACTGCAGAGGTTTTAGAAAAGAGTAGGAAGAGAAAAAGTAGAGGCTTCCAGTTAGACAGCTTCCTCAAGGAATTTAGATGTGAAGGGGACAAGAGATACAGGATGTTAAGTTTCAGTAGTGATAGGATCAATCGAGGGTTTTTTAAGGATGCAGATGTGGGGATGTTTGTAGGCAGTAGGAAAAGAGCCAGCAGTTAGGGAGAAATTAAAGAGAAGAGAGTGGGGATGATAGTTGGGGCAATCTGCTGGAGAAGAAAGGAGGGGGTGGGATCAAGGCTGTGTGTAGAAGGGTTTGCCTTGACAAGAAGGACTACCTCTTCTGAGAGTGAAGGGGGAAATGTCTGAAGGATGTGGGAAGAGACGGAACTCTCTGGAATGGTCTCAGCACAGATGTGTCTGGATTTCACCAGGTCACTTCACATTAGAGGACTTTGCATGAAGCCTCAGAAATGTTTTCTGGTCTTTAAAAGCTTATTAGATCCATAAAGCCAGTAGCATGTCTTCCAAAGCCCGTCAAGCCTCTAAGTGTGCCACTGTGAGTGGCCACATCATCAGTGCCAAAGCTGAGCCTTTGGAAGGAAGAGGTACCAGAACCTGCCCGTCTTCAACCCTTTTCACCAGATACTGGATTGGATGAGGCCAAAATTCCCAGAGCTTGTTTAAGAAAATCTGATTCAAGCTCTTAGTGTAAAAACTTTACTTTAGATGAATAAAGAATTCATGAAAGTGCCCTCTTGTTTTTTCTCTTGAGATTGGCAGTTCCCTTCTCTCTGACCAGGATCAATAGCCCTGACAGTTTCCTCTATCAGGAAGTCCTGCCCGTTGGGTATAAATATTGGAAGGTCCCTAGTATACTCTCTGTTCTATTTCAAAATTTTGGCTATAAACCAATTGTTTGAAACTCAAATTTATTTTCCAACAAAAATGATATCATTAATGGTGGATACATTGCTGGGCTAGCCCACAGAAATCGATTTAACCCATAGTAAAATACTGTATCTCTTCAATGAAGAACAGTAGCAAATACTACAATGCTGGTAATTAACCAAGAGAGCAAAAGAAAGCTGATTAAGAAATAGTTTATTTCTAATGCTAATGTTTTAGGAAAGACAGCTTTAACTAGAGGAGGATAAGAAGGTAAAAGGAGGCTGCTATGGAGATTTGGAAGGGTACTTAAGAGATAAGTGCAAAAACTTTTGAGGTTGAGGGTCTTTTAGCATGTCTAATTTAATTTCAGAACTAAGAATCATAGGATATTAAAGCTGAAAAATTATACATTATAGATTATCTTATCCAATCCCTTCACTTTCCAGACAGGGAAGCCAAGGCCCACAGAGGTTAAATAGCTTGCTGGAGTTAATAGGTAATAGCGGCCAGTTAACAGAGCTGGATCTGAGCTGGGTCACGGTTCTCCTGACTTCCAGCCTATAGTTTTTGGAGAGAGGTAAAAGGCTCTTTGCCAGATCACTTTACTGTAGATGGTGGGAGATCTTTAATAAATAAATAAATAAATAAGGGCCACTGGTGCTTCCAGGAGTCTGGAATCCTCCTGAGCCCCTTTCAAAGCTATAAGCTCTGAAGAGAGAACAAAAAAAAAAAAGGAAACAGGAAAGCTGAGGGAGCTTCCGGGGACTTCAGGAGGTACTTCCAGATTTGGGAATGAAGGGTGGGGGGTTGGAGACAGCTCATTCCATCATGATTGGGTCATGCTACTCCTAGGGAGACCTAGAATACCAAAAGGATTTTCTGAAATTCCAAGTGGTAAGAGAGATATAGCTATTGTTAGCTAAAGTGATAGCTCTTAATCCACCTTTGGAGAAATGTGATTCTTAACTGAGCAAGGTTTATAAGTGGTATAACTTGATAGTTTAATATTTGCTATCTAGTATGTAATGAAAGCCCATTGTGAATCATGTATTTAAGTAATTTAATTATTAATATTAACTTGTATAAGTCTATAGTATTAACACAATCATTTATTTTTAAATCTCATAAAGTGTAGACTTGTCATAATTTGGAAAGAACCTCCCTTCTTTTATTCCCCTGGATTCTAGCTCTAAAGAGAAAACAATTTCACACCATCCTGAAGCAATTTCAGTGTTGAAAATTCAGTTCCAGAACGAAAATGACCAGGTACAAGACCCACTTTTGAGAAAAGAAATGCCATTGGACTCTCCTAGGCTGTGACTCTCACACAATTTAGCAGTAACAGTTAGGAGCTTCTCTGCAGATGGTGGCCCTACAATTAACTCCAAGATCATAGCACTGCCACCAAACAACCCTCTAAATAATGGATGAAGAAGGAGCATATTAAAGATGCTCTCATCAATGGCTTGCAGCCCAAGCCCAGGCTTTGTCAATCAGAGCCTCCATAAAAGTCACTAGGACCCCAGTGCAAAGAGCATCTATTATGAATAGGAATTACAGCAAGGATAGCAACCAGGATTATTTTTGCATTTGCTTCTAAGGTACTATGGAATATTTTATTACAAGAATTTTTTTTGTTTCTGATAGTCTTACTCCCCCTCCCCTCTGCCCTCTTACTCTAGATAGCATAGCTATCCTTTCCATGCCAGAATTTAAGGTACCATAACAATTGCTACCATGGAGGATTATTATAAATCAGATGGTTCCATATATAGCAAATGGGAAGTATAGAGGAAATCAGCAGATAGCTTAGAGTGCATAGACCCTACTACCTTCATTTGAAAACCTTCCCCAATCTTATCATACTTAGAAAGAATGTGACTGAAAAGCTATAGTAGACTTTCAAGTGATATAACTTCCTTTTGTCTTCCCTTGAATGTCTCAAATATTCCAATTCAATGTAGCCTTCTTCTCTTCCTCTTAAAGTAGCCAGGGATTTATTTGTTCCTTTTTTTCTTTTTTAAACTCCAAGGTTTTTTTCCATGGGATCCAAGGTTTGCAAGGGTTGTTTAGGGGTTTTTGTAAGTGGAGTTAGACCATAGGTTAATTAATGAACATTTTTACATTTTTAGTTCATGAGGATTTTTTGGTGAATCTAGTTCTTTTCTCTTTAAATCATATTCTCATCTTTATCCTGTCATGGTATATTTGTTCCCAAACATGATCAAAAACAGTATGAAAAAGTGAATAGTGAAAGTGACAACAGGCAAAAAAAAACCCGTATCACATTTGCTCCAATAGGACTCAAAGAAGAAACAACAAAAAGAAGGAAATGTAAATACCCTCCATCTGAGCCTCACCACCCAATTATTTTAATATACTTAACATCTAAAGTAATATTTTTCATAAGCCTCCTATATTTAATATGAATTACTGGTGAGAAATCAGTATAAATTTTTAATGACTTCTGCTTCCTAATACCGAGGTAGACCTAACTTATGTCTGCCACAGTTGTCTGCCAGTCACAAAGGGGGTCTAGCATGTAGTCCAAGGTGAAAAGGAACAATGAGATCTTCTAGAGAAGTGGTATAACACAAACTCAAATAGAAAAAGGGGGTCACTAAATCATGCGTAAGGATTCCTGCAGGCAGCATATTGACTAGGAAAACCACATATTAATGTTATCTTTTCTCTATTGTATTTTCGTTTATTTTGTTGAATAATTCCCAAGCACATTTTAACCTGGTTTGGGCTGCACTGGAAGGATTGTGGGCCTCGAGCCACCAGGGGGCTTCATGTTGGATCCTTCACAGCTAGATGATCTATCTGGTTTGTAGGTGACATCGTACTGATTGTGTCAAGTTCTAGATCCGTGTAGAAATGAGATCCACAATCATTCATAAGAATTCATCCCAATTAGCTATGCAAGAAAAAGGCAAATCAGTGAAGAACGCCTATTGTCTAAACTGTGATGTAAACTATTACAACATATATTTTGAACAGTCACTTCAAAAGGACAGTGAGCTAGGACCAAAATTTAACAGAATTGGAAGTTTAGGCTAGAATTCCTTTAGAAAATTGTGTGTATATTTTTGGGTATATCATATATGTATATGCACATGTATGTATTTTGTATGTTTGTGTGAATCCATGTTATGCTTTCCTAGAGTGTAAACTCCTTGCAGGAAAGGCATGCTTATGTTTGTCTTTGTATCCCCAACACCAAGCACAGTGCCTGGCACAGAGCAGGCATTTGACAAATGTTTGTTCATTGACTGATGAACAAAAATATCATTTGTGGAAAAAATATCTGGAGATTTTAGCAAATTGTATGCTAAAAAATATTTATGAGTCCATAGCGGCTCAGGTCAAAGTAGGGGCTGTCCTGGTCAGACCACATCTAGAGGACTGTGTTTTATTCTAGACATCATGCCTTGGAAAGAATGCTGACAAATGAGAGTGATGACAACAGTGAGAGGATTGGAGTTCATGAAGACTGGTTAAAAGGTCTCTAATAAAACATTTTTAAGTGATCCAAAGAACTGGGACACGCCCTACAGAAAACAACCCAGAGGAAACTGGCAGGGAGGGTTAGGGGACGATAGCCATCTTCAGATATTCCAAGGACTCTTGTGTAGAGAAGGGATCAGGCTTGTCCTGCTTGGCCACAAAGGGCAGAAGTAGGAACAGTGGATAGAATCTGTAGAGACCAAAAGTACACAGGGCTGCTTTAGGAGGGAGGCGGAGTTCAAGCAAGGACTAGAGGACCACTTCTGAAAGATAGAGATAGAGATAGAGATAGAGACAGAGATAGATGTGTGTGTGTGTGTGTGTGTGTGTGTACATATGTATGTATATAAATCCAGGTGATTAAATTATCTCTTGAGGTCCTTCTCAACCATAATATGCTGGGATTCTCTGATAGCCTGTTGTGTGACCTTCTTTGGCTAAGAAAGGCATTTTGGATAAGAGCCCCCAAACATGCAACAATGAAAACAATAACCAACAGAACCAATGATGGGCTTAGAATATACCTTAATAAGTATATAAGAAGCAAATGACTTATTTGGATAGATCTATGATCTTAGCAGAAGGGGTTTCCTTCATTGGTAAAGATAACATCCTCCATGTCATCCTATACTGAAACTCTTATCCATGCCCTGTCATAAATTCTTCCTAGACTATCCCTGCCCCCCAACATGCCAGTGGCTTTCTTCTAGTGTTTCTTAAATATCTTTAAAGCACTAAGCTAACCCCTAGACTGTCCACTTTTTGTAACTTGTTTCCCTACATGCCTGACACATCTCCTTCTCCAGTCCTACATTCTACCATGCTATCTTTTACTCCACTTCTCACATAATGGTCATCCCTGGGAAGATGCTGCAGTTTGCTCACAGCCACTATGCAACTCTCATTGTGCTTTGGGGCACCTGAAAGTTTTGGTTTAAATTAAAACCATAAATATAGCTGCATTTCATCAGTTAACTGTTTCAATAGATCCATAGTCTTCTGATGTATAACTATAAGGTAGTGAGACTTAATTTTTTAATAAATATAGGAGAATCGACTCTGATGTATCAAAACCTATGTATCCAAATGAGAGCACAATCATCTTTGGGTGCTATGAACCTATTTCAAAGATTCTGTCCTTGCCATAAAAAAAATTTTTTCAGAAGTTCTCATTTGCAACTGATTTCAGCGCCAGACGCATAGTCTTGAACATCCTTAATAGCGAAAACTCTTCATCTTTTAATAATGGCTACAATTTGCTGGAAACAACCCAAAATCATTTGTAGGCAAGACTTGCAAATAAATTAGAGGATCAAATTTGGAAACACCATTTAGTCTGAAATAAATTTATTCTAAAGTAAGGGGATTAGGTTTTTTTTTTGACCTCTCAGACTAACTCTGGTAACTCTTCCAAAAGAAAACATCAAAAAATGCATTGAGAAATGGCAATGGCTTTAGAATAAAATTATCCCTCCAAGGAGAATGCTTTAAAGGACAAACACTTGGAAGTGGTGGTGGGGGGAGCAGAATCAAGATAGCAGAGTGAAGTGAGTGTGTTTGCTAAACTATCACAACACAGCCCTCTATTAAACTTTTAAAATCATGTCAACCTGAATTCTGAACAAAAACAATAACAACAAAAAGTCACAGTGAGTCATTTTTCTATCCCAAGGCAACTTAGGACAGAAAGAGAGGTCTGCAGACAGTAGGGTGGAGGCTAGCCAGGAGCCCAGCAAGGTAGAAGTAGCATTACCTGTAGGTTTTGGAGGTGGAGGCAGCAGCAGGGGCAGCACAGGATCACCTGGTGTCCAGCACCCAAGGATGGTAAGGAGACTGAATAGTCAGAAAGATTCTGGGGGGGTCCCTGTGCTAACATTGGGTGTAGGATTAGGTGCCATTTGGCAATTCCACTTCTGGATTACAGTTCTGGAACAGAGAGGAGAAGATACAGTCACAAGAGAGTAAGGACCCTACCTGGGTAAGAACTAGAGCCCAGACCCAGAAGGTAGTGACTGAACTCTGCCAAGACCATGGAAGCACTGAAGATTTACAAGCCTCCAGAACTGGCTCTGAAAGCACAAGGATATGAAAATCAGAAGATCAGAGTCAGACATTCCACTCCACCTCCAAAGGTGCTTGTTGTTGTTCAGGGATTTCAGTTGTGTCTGACTCTTCATGATCCCATTTGGGGTTTTCTTGGCAAAGATACTGGAATAGTTTGCCATTTCCTTCTCCAACTCATTTTACGGATGAGGACACTGAGGCAAACAGGGATTGCCTTGATTTTCTCAGAGTCACACTGCTTAAGTGTCTGAGGCCAGATTTAGACTCACATAGATGAGTCTTTCTGATTCCAGGCCTGGCATTCTATCTACTGAGCCACCTATCTGCTTCCACCTCCAGAGATGAGCAGATCCCAACTCTAACATAAAGTCCAAAGTCAAGAAATATGCTTGAAAATGAGCAAACAATAAAAAAAGAATCTGACCATAAAAATCTACTGTGGTGACAGGGAAGCTCAAGACAAACTCAGAAGACAATGACAAAAACATCTACAAGCAAAACCTCAAAGGAAGATGCAGATTAGACACAAGACTACCAAGAATTCCTAGAAGAGCTAAAGGAAAAGATTTTCAAAATAGCAAAAAAAACCCATTATTTTAAAAATAAAAAAGTGATAGAGGAAAAACTGGGAAAAGAAATGTGAAAAATGCAAGAACATTATGAAAAGTGAATTAATGGCTTGGTTAAAAAAAAGACACCATAAAAATTGAAGAAAATAAGTCCTTAAAAATCAGAATTGGCCAAATGGTAAAAGAGACACACAACCTCTCTAAAGAAAAGAACTCTTTAAAAATCAGAATTGGTCAACTGGAAGCTAATGATTCCATGAGACATCAAAAAACAATAAAACAAATCTAAGGTTGAAAAAATAGAAGAAAATGTGAACTATCTCACAGGAAAAACAACTAACTTGGAAAATAGGTCAAGGAGAAATAATTTAAGAATTATTGGATTTCCTAAAAACCATGACTTTTAAAAAGAGCCTATATATTATATTTCAAGAAATTAACAAGGGAAACATCCCAGATATCATAGAATTAGAAGGCAAAGTAGAAACTGAAAGAATACACTGATCACTTCCTGAAAGAGATCCCAAAATGAAAACTTTCAGGAATACTATAGCCAAATTCCAGATCTCCCAGGCCAAGGAGAAAATACCATAAACAGCTAGGAAAAAAAATAATAATTCAAATACCATGGAACCACAGTCAATATCACACAAGATTTAATATCTACTACTATGAAAGATCAGAGGGTTTGGAATATGATGTTCCAAAAGGCAAAAAAAAAAATGTAAATTTAATTAGAGGACTTTAAGTCATTTCTGATGAAAAGACAAGAGCTGAATAGAAATTTTGACATTCAAACACAAGATTCAAAAGTTGCATAAAAGGTAAACATGAGGGAGAAACCATAAAGGACTTAATAAAGTTAAACTGTTTACATTCCTAAATGAGAAGATGATACATGTAACCCCTAAGAACTTTATTATCATTAGTGAAGTTAAGAGTCTACTTAAACAGAGGGCATGGGTGTGAGTCTATAGTGTCGGGATGATTTCCAAAGAAAAATGGAAGGGTGAGAAAGAGGGATATACTGGGAGAAAAGGGAAGGGAAAAGAAGAATGGGGAAAATTATCTCATATAAAAAAGACACACAAGGAATTTTTATAATGGAAGAGAAACTGGTGGAGAGTGAACAACTCTTGAACCCCACTCTCATCTGAACTGGTTCAAAGAGGGAAATATATATAGTATGTGTCTTGTCATCAGAAGAATACTTGTGGTGAAATTGGCCAAAGGCATTTTGACATAGGAAATAGCCTCCATGATTATAACTAGAGATATGTGGATGAAAAGTGTAGACAGCCCTATTTTTATGAAATGTTAGTGTGATTCTTAAATTCCTCAAAGTAATCTCAGTTTTCCCACTTTAGCCAGTCCTGCATTTTATATGGCAAGAATTTCTCTGCTAACTCAAATATTTCCTTATCTTATGCTCTAGTCTGAATGAGAGATAACCCCCAATAAAATCTGGGGCATAAAAGCAACTGCTATCAACAACTCAAGAATGGAAATAAACATACAAATAAGAGATGGATATAAATGTTTTGTCCTGTATAATTTCCTTTCTCCTTCCCAGTTGTCTCTCAGATCCTTCTTGGTCCTAGTATTTTTCCATTGTTCTACAGAAAGCATTATTTTCTTTTCTTCAGATAAATTGTTCTTTTATTTTATTGTATAAAATCAACATGCACTAATATTTTCCCCAGTTCAACAATTACTAAGCATCTATGTAACATGCAAGACGCTGTACTAGATACTGAGAAAACTAGCCTAAAAAGTGAATGTCACATTAATATTCTAGTTTGGCCCTCCAAAAAAGATTTAAATCATTTCACATATTAACCAAAGACCTTATTACCCTACAGAATATCTGTTAATGTTTAATGATCAATGTCTTCATGTTTTCCAGATGTTCTAGTACCTCTCTCATGACAGCAGCAATGTTTCCAATATTTCATCGCTTCTCCATTACTGGGATTTTTGTTCTTCATTCCCCTTATGTGTACCATGTTACTTAAACTCTCATCTTCACTCTTTCTAATACAGGTTTTATGTATACATTTTTGCAGAGGTCTTTTTTTAATGTTTTATTGGTTAGTGTGCGTATGTATGTATGTGTGTGTTGTCTCTTTATCACCAATTATAGCCATCAGCTTTTTTTAAATTATTGTGTCCTTTTGAAGTAATGTGGCATAATGGCTATAGAGTGAGCCTTAAAGTTAAGAATACCTTGGTTCAAGTCCTGAAACATACTGGCTGTGTGACCCTAGGCAATTCACTTAACCTCAGGCAACTCTCTAAGACTATAAAGTTACATAACGGTTTCTAATGTGTGTTGGTAGAGGGAGTTTTCTTTTTTTTTTACCCAGCTCTGATGGAATCCTACCTCCAAACCTCACACTACCACACACACTCCTCCCCACCAAATCAAAGGATTCTTTAGAATGTCCTAGTTGAGGTAACATTTGTAGGTTCTCATTGTTTCCGCTGTGTCATTACTGGAGAGGCAGATCCCTCTAGATTACTTTTCTTGAAATTCAATACATGTTAAAGGTGTGAAATCTCTTATGATGGTTTAACAACCATCAAAAACTTTCCCTGAAGTATTTCCTATTTCCTTTGCAATGAGGCATCCAAGATGCCAAATCTGTGATAAATCTAACAAAGACTGAACACAAATGTATAGATTAAAAGGGGGAGGGAGGGAGAAAGCACACATTTCTGCTATGGAAATTGTAAGAACTCATCTCTGGTGGTTAAAGGTTTTTATCACAAAGAGTCGAGAAGTTTAAAAGCTAGAGAAGGACAAGTTTTCTACAGTTAAATTTAGCAATTGCTTTGGAAAGATCAGAGTGGTACGGCTTGTTCCTTAGCTCAGCCTGGCCCTTGCCCTTGGCCCTACACTCAGACATCCTGAAGGACTTCAAGGAGAAAAGCAGTGACTGCTTTCTAATTGGCTTAATGTGTTCTCCAGCAGCTCCATCTGTTCCAGGAGGGAATTGTGACTTTACCAGGTTTTGTCTCTGAACTTCCTAAAAATGTCAAGAAATGTCCTGAGCAGCAATTACAGTTGCTAACGGAAATAGTTTGAACCATGCCATTTTTTGCTGCATCAGCTTTTCCTGCCAGTGTAGCCAAGGGCTGTAAATGGAATGAGAGATGGCCCCTCATTCCCAATCCAAATAGCAACAGGAGGGCACATATGCACTTGAGCTACAAATAAACGTGTTTTAAAATAGCAGATGGTATTTGACGATCACTCATTCCCTCATTCATTTACCTGCCAAGACCAAGATTTTCCTCATTCTCTGGCAATAAAGACATTGCTAAGACATGAATTAGATCAGTTTAGGTCATTTGTGATGGCATCAGCTATTTGATAGGAGGCAGGGGTCCATGCCTTGGCAAACAAAACAAAGCAAGTAATTTTCGACTCTCCAATTCTGTATGCATTTACTGTTGCTGATCCAGTGAACAGTTCCATCAGCACATTTTTTTCAAAAGCACTTAAAAAATAAAACAACACAACTGAATGAGGTGTTAAACATTTTTGTAACTAATAATAAACATTCCTTTAATAAAGATGTAGAGTCTGTCATGTGTATTCCAAATAAGCAGTAGGACAGAGGGAAATGGGGAAAAAGACTTTAGAAAAATGTTGTGAATTGTTATTTTTCACATAATGCTCCGTGGATGGAAAAAAAAAGTCTCATTACATTAGTGTGAAATTCAAATTCATGTCTGTGGAGAAATCAAATTTTCCTCAGAGCCTTTCTGCCATATTTCCACAAAGATATACTGTGGTTACAGCATTTTGTGCCTGGACTGATAGGAAATGGAACACAGCCAGGAAAACCCTTGGAGCTTTCTCACGTGCTTCTCAAGGCTGCTGCATTAGGGTTTGATCATTCTGAATACTCTATTTCTCCATTAAAACAGGTGATCTAATTGCTAATTGTGTATAACTCACCTAAAGTCCACTACAGATCACTTAAATCCCTCTGGGTCACTACAGCAACAACTAAGGTTCAATATCCCCATGAAATAAACTGATCTCTCGCAGAGAGTTCTGGGATGGGATTCATTTGTGATACTGCTCACTGCCGCCTTGAAAATTATGTAGATGCTAAGCCTTGGGGGAGAGGGAGAAGGGGAGCTGAGCTACCCCCGTTGGCTCATGATTTCTCAGGGCCCAGAGGTTCCATTAACATCTCTCGGCGGGTGATTCCCAGATCTATTTGTTTAGTTTGAACTTCTCTCCTGATCTATACTTCCATACCTATACTATCTACACCATAAAAATACTATATACATACTATATATATATATACACTATAAAATAACTATAAAAAATAAAATGATAAAAATATTATGCATACTATAAAAATAAGGATATGTGCATACTATGAAAATTAAAGGCAATATCACAAAAAGGGAGAAACTTTCAGGCACTGTCTTTTGTAGAAGGTGGCTGCACTATTGCTCTCAAAATCAGCACGTCCAAATGGTGCTGTCGCCATTCAGTGATTCAGTTGTGTCTGACCTTAGCACTCCAGGTCTTTCTATCCCCTACTCTCTCTGTCTTTCCAAGTTCATGTTCATTATCTCCATGATACTATCTAACCATCTTATCTTCTGCCATTCCCTTTTCCTTTTGCCTTCAATCTTTCCCAGTTAATCCTATCTTCTCATTATTCGACCAAAGTATTTAAGCTTCAGCTTCAATATTTGACCTTTCAGTGAATAGCCTGAATTCATTTCTTTAAGTAGTGACTGACTTAATCTCCTTGCTGTCCAACAGACGATCAAAAGTCTTCTCCAGTACCACAATTCAAAAGCGTTGATTCTGCGGCACTCAGCTTACCTTATAGTCCAACTCTCATAGCCATAAATTGCTACTGGAAAAAAATATAGCTTTGACTATATGGACCTTTGTTGGCAAGGTGGTGTCTCTGTTTTTCAATATGCTCTCCAGCTTTGCCATAGCTTTACTTCCAAGGAACAAGTATCTTTTAATTTCATGGCTGCAGTTGCTGTCTGCAGTGATCTTTGAGCCCAAGAATATAAAATCTGACACTGCTGCCATTTCTTCTCCTGTTTGCCAGGAAGTGATGGGACCAGTTGCCAAGATCTTAGTTGTTTTTTTATGTTAAGCTTCAAGCCAGCTTTTACACTCTCCTCTTTCACCCTCATCAAAAGGCTTCTTAATTCCTCTTCACTTTCTGCCATCAGAGTGGTATCATCTGCACATCTGAGATTGTTGATATTTCTCCTGGCAACTTTAATTGTGGCTTTTGATTCATCCAGTCTGGCATTTTGCATAATGTACCCTGCATATAAGTTAAATAAATAAGGCGACAATATACACAGCCTTGTCGTACTCCTTTGCCAATCTTAAACCGGTTGCTCCCTGTTTAGTTCTAACTGTTGCTTCTTGGCCCGAATACAGGTTCCTCAGGAGACAAGTAAGATGATCTGGTAGAACTTGCTACATTTTGTTGCGATCCTCACAGGCAAATACTTTAGTGTAGTCAATGAAGCAGAAATATATGTTTTTCTGGAGTTCCCTTGCTTTCTCCAATTGGCAGTTTGGTTTCTAGTCCCTCTGCCTCTTTGAAAACATGTTCAAAGCAGAACTTAATCTCCTCCACCACCAAAATCTTCCCCTCTTCTGAACTTTCCTATTACTATCCATACTACTCTCCTCCCAGTCACCCAGGCTTAAAACGTCAATGTTATTCTCTACTGTTGCCAAGTACTGTCAACTTTACCTCAGTCCTATCTCATATATCCCTTTCCTCCACTTACGTAGCTGCCACCTTAGTGCAGGTTCTCACATTATTGCCACAGCCTTTTGGTCAGTCTCCCAGCCTCGAGTCTCTCTCCACTCCAGTCTAGCTACTAAACTACTATTAAAGCTATCAAAGTGATTTTCCTTGAAGCACAAATCTGACCATGTCACCTGGCTACTTAATAAATTCCAGTAGTTCCCAGGAGCTATAGCTCTTATTTATTTACTTTTGTAGAATTGGTACATATTATCTCATTATTATTATTATTCTCATTATCTGTTGCTTTCATGAAAAACAGCACAGTGAAGTGATCACAGTATTGCTTGGGAGTCAGTCGTCAACGAATGGCTCTAGCACTTAGATCTAGGTGATTTGGGGAAGGTCATTTGACCTCTCTGTATCTAGTTTCCTCATCTGTAAAATGATGACCTCCATAACCTCATAGGTCCCAGCCCGTTCTAAATGTATGATCCTAAAAGTTCTGCACAGCATATATTTAAAATAACATAGAGAGCACTATAAAAATTAAAGGTGATACCACAAAAAGGGAGAAACTTCCAGGCAATGCCGTTTATAGAAGGGTAGGTTGCATTATTTAGGTGCTGAAGGTGAAGTGTCCAGTGTACCAAAGCAAACTATATGAATAAATTTTTAATGAAATTTAAGAGGTCAATAAAAATTAATTTTTGAGAATTTGGCAATTCCCATTAAACCCTTTAGGGTCGGGAATCATTGTGTGATTGAGGATTTCTTTTAAATGTCCCAGGTCTGCTAATAATTGACTTATCCAAGAGTGACTCGTGCGTAACCACCTATTCCCTCCCTTTGTTTCATTTCTTTTCTTGGGAGAAAGAGGAGTAGAGAGGAAGACATTTCTACAAACTCATTCCATCTTTTCTCCTTACATGAACCTTCCAGGGAGGAGGTGGGAGAGGACTCAGGGCCGGAAGTGGAGCATACCTTGAGCATAAAATGGACAGATTTAGTCCTGTTTTTTCTGAGTTTTAGCTGTATGTTGACTGACATAATAATATTCAAAAGAAAGCTGATTCTGTAAGTTAATTTAGTGGCTAAGAACACTGAAATTAAGTTCATAGAAAACAGAGTGTACAAAGCTCTGTGGAATTTGCCAATGTACTAGAAGCAAAAGGTCCATTCAGCTGGTGAAATTTAGGATTCTTGCGGGAAAGCCTTGGGTGCTTTGAGATAGGTTATGATAGGGCCCATTAAAGAGCGCTACTTGAAGTGTTGCTGGATCAATATGATGAATATGAAACTCTGTTTCAACAACACAACTTTTCACTTTCACTCAATTATATACCTTTACTCTAGTGCCCTTTGTTCTTTAGAGTTAATTTCCCAAAAGCCTGCAAGAAAATTTCTTGTGGCTATGAGTTTTAAAAATCTGTTTTTTTAAAGTTTCCTTTTCCCTTCTGTCAACATATTCTGATAATTTTGTTAGTAAGTGTATTCATATCAGTATTTGGACCACAGTGGGTCATAGTTTTATAATAATAATAATAAAACTCATATTTCTATAGCACTTGAAGGTATATAAATCATCTATCACAACTATACTTTATGATACATTGTATAAATATTATTAAAATCCCCATTTTACTGTAGGGGAGGATTGGGCAGGTGTACTTCCCACAGATCTGGGCAAGTACTTGAGCCCCTTCTGGTGAGATATTTCTATATTTCTTTTGCCCCTTTGCTAGAGGAAACGCATAACTAGGATCCTATCACCTAGAATGAGCCTAACTACTGGGAAGTGCTCCAGTTAAATCCCCAGAGACAAAACATACAGATGAAGAAACTGAGGCTGAGATGTTAAGTGGTCAGATAGCAGAATGAAGAATGAAAAAGCATTTATAAAGCTCTGTGTGCCAAGCACCACACTAAGCCCTACAGATACAAAAAAAAAGCTGAGATACAAACCCAGATCTCCCTCAGGCTTTTACCCCCATGCCATGAAGCCTCTAGGGAACAGCTGGAGAAGAGCTGATGTTAACTATTTGATGTTAGTATGTAAAATGTTAGACTACTTGTCTTATTGGAGTAGGTGTTTTACATATATATACACATATATACATATATGCTTATATATATGCACATATGTGTGTGCTTTTTTGGGTCTGTAATTAACTGCCTAGTAGAAGTTTCCTGCCTTTTTGTCATTGTGTTGGTGCAGGATTTTCATGTCCCTGATGAACTCTGTGTCTCTATCAAGAGTTTGCTCACTGATTCTTTTTTCAGCATGTTAAATGGTTTTTCCTACATTTTGAGACATTGGAAGTCTTATAGAATTCTTACGGACCTACAGAACCTCCCGTTTTAGTTCAATAAAACAATGGGATTTCCTTTTTTTTTCATTTTACTATTTTTGGATGAGATAGCATGACTTTCGTCACTAATTTGTATATGTTTAAAGTGTTCCATATGATAATGTAGGAGGTCCTTGGCCATATACTCACTCCATGGTCCCCACTTATGGATGCCATCCTCCAATCAACATTAGTGAGACAGGATCCACATGCTTTGAGGAGAGATCATGCAGAATGGTGCCAGTATCAGTGGACATCAGAAGTATGAAAACACACCAGATGACAGCAAATAGAGGATGAGACATGGAGTCCAAGAAGAAAACATGGATTTGAGTTCCACGTGCCTTCTATTTGTGTGATTTTGGACAGGCTCTTTGGCCTCTCTGAGTCCCCTATAAATGGGGATAACAGTAGCACCTACCTCACAGGGTTGTTGTAAGTAGCAAATTAGATAATATATGTAAAGTGCTTTGCAAACCTTAATGCAATATAGAAATGTGAGCTATTCAAGTTACTTGTACATTGAACCTTTTGTTGCCTGATAGGTAGAAAGAAGAAGGCCCCCAGCAAGCAGGGCAGATTCCTGTGAGAATTTTTGTGCTTTATGTGCATAAGAACTGATTCTGCTCATGCTTGGAGAAGGTGTCCCTAACTTCTATGCCATCATGCACATGGGTGTGCTCCTTTGGCAGGAAAGTAGAAGGCCAAAAGTAGAGATCCAGAGGCACCTTTAGCTGGGAAGGAGAAAGTGAGAGAAATATTGGAGTGCAATCTTGGAAGCTGAACTAGATGCAAGTAGTAGTCACAGGGTGGCTTTTGAAGGGACAACCAAGGAGGATACTAGAGTTGACTGGGAGTATTTTCTATAGTGATGATGTATCTTGTGGAGAGTCTATGGGAGTTTCCCATGTTAGTGCAACTGTGTAAAGAATCATAAAATTCAGCTCTATCAGTAACCTTAGTTCATCTAGTCCCACCCCCTCATTGTAAATGTGAGGACACTGAAGTCCAAATAGGGGAGGAGACTTGCCCAAGGCCAGCAAGGTGTCAAGGACCAGAGCTGAGATTTGAACCTGGCCCTTTGACTCCAAATCCATCCCATTCTCTCTCAACTACAACATGCCATCTTTCTCCAGTAAGCCAACCAGCTCCTTAAATGGAATATAGGGTAACAGCGGGGAGGAGGAAAAGCGATTCTTCATTAAGTAGACAAAGCAACCAGAAGAGTGGTGATGACGGAGGTCAACAAAGGCCACCATCAAAGCTAAATGTCTGAAAGGAACAAGTGAAGATGCGGGAGAACAGACAAAAACATCCCCACCATGAGGTATGGTGTGAGTGAATGAGGGGTAGGTCAGGCCACAAGAGACCTATCAAGTGTTAACATCTTGACAAGTCAGAGGAAGTGAAAGGATTCCTGAGACCAGTCTTGCTTTACACTTTAAATTCAGCAGCAGGAAGGTGTTTTGTCCAGGAGGTATCTAGAATCCACTGAGAATCAGACCAATGGTACGGGGTTGTTCTTCCAACACCTTTTCCTTAGCAAGTGTTTTCTAAATGTCCATTATGTTCCTGGAATTGCTACCATCCCTGACCATAAGGATTTATAACTTATCAGGGAGGTGGGGAAAGTATATATATAAAATGTATGTATGTATATAATGTATGTATGTATATGAAACATTTTGCTTTTGAGACTGAAACATAGGACTTATGACTTGCTTTAGAAGTGATTACACCTGTGTGTGAATGAAGAACTGTAACAGATACAGAGTTTCAAAGAAATGAATGAAATAACATTACAAATGTGAGAGCAAGGAAATGATAAATCATAGGAAAGCAGTGATGGTTGTAGTAGGAAGATGATATTGGTACCACCTATGTCACAAGAGGTTATGAGAAGAATGATGTGTGAGCCTCCTATGGTCTGAGTACTAATACCAGTTACCAAATTAAGTGTTATTGGAATAAGCTGAGATGAGGAAAAACAAAACAGATTTTTTAAAAATCCCTTGAGGTTTGAGTTCTTGCCACAGATCTGCCACCACAAGACCTTGGGCAGGTCACACTCCCTGGGCCTCAGTTTCCTCAAATGTAAAGTTTGACTGTTGGGCTATATGATCTCCAAGGTTCCTTCTAGCTCTAAAATCGTATGCAGACATTCTGATTAAACTCCTGTAGTACACGAAGCACATAGATTTGTAGCCTCTAGTTAGAGATGTTTCTTTGAGGAATCCGTGACCTCCTCAATGGGGTGCAGAACCTATCTCTCCACGTCTTCTCATCTGGTGGTACTGAAATCCTCACGGGCATCTGCCTCACTTGTTCTAAATCTCAATGAGGTTGTGCTGAAACCTCTGGAGCATGTACGTTGTCCATTACTGATCTCTCAGTCTTGCTTCATGACTGGCCCACCTCCTTTTTCCAGTTTTCATCTATCTATCGGATGAGATGCTTTATGCTGCTTGCTTTTCCTGTGCAATTCTTTGTTCATGTTTCAGCCTATTCAGTCATGTCGTGTGTCTCCTCATTGACCTTCGAGTGATCTGCAACATGAATTCTAAGGGGGTGGTGTTGTTCTAAATCTGCATCTTTGCTTGGTAGGGAGAGGCTTTTCCCCCATATAGGCTGGCCACTTGATGACAAATCCCTTGGTCATGGCAATACTTTCTTTGCTGTAATCTCTCCCACATGCAAATCTCCTTGCTTTTCCATGGGAAGCTGGGTATAAACTTTTAGGAACTTTGCATTTTGAGCCTTGCATTGGCAATTTTATGGTAGAACAGATATTCATTCTACATAATTTTTGTAGGGGACATGTATCTGCAAAAATGACCAGAAATTCTAATTTTTAAGACAAATTGACTAGTCAGGTGGTGTTTCTGGTGAAATTTTTTTTTTACTATCAGTTATTAATCTATAGAAAGCCAACGTGGGTTATAGGATAAGAATCTGCCATCATTATCTGTTCCTTCACCTCCAGCCCACTTTTCTATACTTCTTTCCCATGACAAAACTTGAGAAAGAGATCCAAATTTAGCATTTTTCAATAAAGCTATAACCTTGGCTTTACATGCACAGTGCTTACTACTTGAGATATCTTGATGCTTTTAGGAAGAAATTTGCAGGAAGCTCCAAAAGCTGAGAACTCCATGTCTGATCAGAATGAGCCGAACAGAGCTACTGACTTTCTTTGTTAGGAATCATACAAACTCATCGGGTCTTAGCTTTTAGCTTGCCCTTGATCTTGTGTGTGGCTCCAGACACTCATTAACTGCATGCGCCTTTGTTCCTGTTCATGTCCTCACTAAAGAAAAGACCACTTAGGCTATTCCAACAAAATGGTCATGGGGCTGTGTTGGAGACCTTTGGCTTGGAATCTCCCGCTGCTGAGTCTGCACTTCCTTTGTTTAGACAAGAGCAAGATGGGGAAGCACTGAAGCCCAATCCATCAGCATCCTCAAACCATATATTATGGCTCAAGTTCTAGCATATTTAATCCTATGTTGAAAGGACAGAAATGACCAGGATGGCTATTCAGCAAAAATCTTTAAAATTCTGCTGCAGTCGATCAGTATATACATATAGTATACAAACAGTATATACATATAGACTGCTACATTTGGATTTTTTTCCTATTATCTTCACAGGTGACTAACAGATTATTAAAGAGATATATGATTGTGAATTTATCAAATATTTTATGGTCAAGTTTTATTGTCATGGTAAGGACATAGTAACAAAATAAGTTGTCTCCTTTGCCTTAAATCGTCAGTAATGGGGGAATAATCCTTTCAGCCAAATGATCAAGCCTTTTACTAGCAAGGGTGCAGGTGCCTGACCTTGCTATAAATGAATATTTCAGAGAAGAGAGTTGGAATTTGAAAGAATGGGTCTGATTTCCGGTCAACACAAGACATCAGACCAGCCATTCCAGGCTGCTCTGAGGAGCCGCTCAGTCATTCCATTTGTATTTATAAATGTTTTCTCATTTTAATTGTCACTGCTTTCCCATTTTGGAATTGAGAGGCTCAGAGATGCTGTTAAGCATGATATCATTTTGTTAAGAGGCAAATAATTGCTTCTGAGCAGCTTAATAATATGAAAGCACTGACTGTACGGCAGTGGGGAATGGTGTTAAACATGCAGACAGGAAAACCATTAACCTCTGCGGCAAATGTGGGGTTCCTTTTCATAACGAGAACGCTATCGACATAGTAGTGTTTTGACACAGGCGCGCAGTGGGAAGGGGCCGGGAGTTGTCAGTCTCTGCCGCGTGCGTGATCAGCCTGGCAATGGGGCAGAGGGAGGGGGGCGGGGAGGGGGAGGACTGGCTCTGCACTGCACCAAACTGCAGCACTCCCAGCTAGAACAAAGGCTGGCGAGGAAAACATGGCTGCAACAGGCAATCTGTGCCGACCGGGGCTGGGGGAGCTTTCTCTGGGCGCGCGGCTCGGCCATGTTTTGTTGTTGTTGGGGTTTTTTTTTTTCCTTCTCATTTCATGTAATATTAATTCTCAGCCGCAGGGGTCCAGAGAGATCTGAAACAAGAGCAATCGTTATTGAAACTAATTGTATAGATGTGAGATTTGCAGGCTTGCCTAAGAAATAAATGGAAGGTGATATTAGCTTAAAAGCAAAATCATTCCGAGAGAGCAAGCGCAGGGCAGGGGCAGAGGTAAATGGGTGTCTTTACTTATCATTGTTGGGAAAAGGTAGAGTTTATAAATTTATTATAAGAGATAACTGAGAAGTAAAACTAAATCCAAATCTATCTGAAAGGTGAAGTCAACGACAGATTGGAAGAATCCTTCATTTTTCAGTTTTCTGGTGAGAACAAGATGGTTTCTGACAGAAAATATATAAAAGCCACATGCTAGACTGGCTTTGTTTTTCCCATTCCTGGTTGGAAAATTAACTCTCTAGCACAGTCTTTGTGCTGATTCACTCTCCTACTGGTAACAAAAAGAGCCAGCTTGGTGTAGTAGACTGTGTGCTAGATTTGGAGTCAGGGAAACCTGGGTTTGAATCCCCCCTCAGACAATCAATCAGTAGACATTTATTAAGCACCTACTATGTACCTTTGCTTTGCCAATTACTGGGGATAGGAAAGGAGGTATGACAGCCCCTGTTCTCAAGGACCTTATAACCTAATGGACACTTATTTGTCATAAACCCTGGACAAGTCGCTGATATGGCCCTGTCCATATCTTGTTATGTATAATTGTTTGTATGTTGTCTCCCCCTATTAGAATGTGAACTCCTTGAGGGCACGGACTATTTTTGCCATTGGAGGATGTGTTGGCTGGGGAGAGCCTTGTGGCAGGCACGACCTACTGCAATAATCCCAGCCTGAGGTTAGGCTTTGTCAAAAGATTGGCTCCCCAGATGATGGCTTTAAGGGCTGGGCTCAAAGCACAAACGGTGGTCTGGGGGTGGGGCTGCCACTCCCAAGGATCCTGCGCCCCTCGGCTTGTTGATAGCAGTTGGTCAGCAATTGTTGCTGGTCATACGGAGAAGGTGGGCCCCCTCTCCACAAGGATTCTTCCCCTTAAAGATGGCTGTGGGGCTGGGCTGGATGCAAGGCTGGGGGACTGGGGGGCACAGCTATTTCCAAAGCTCTTGGATCCAGGGTCCTGGGTTTTCCCCTTCAGGTCTGAGGGGAGATTGTGGTTTGACTGGACTGACACCTGCTACCTCCTGTCTTAGCATCTTAGAGCTTTCTGTTTTTCAGACATCTCTAACTGGATGCCCAGTAGACATCTTTAAAGCAGTATGTCCAAAGTGGCATTCTCTATCTTACTCTCAAAGCCCCCATCTTCCCCATTACAATAGAGTGTCAGCATCCTCTGCTGGCTCACAGCCTAGAAGGCATCCTTGACTCCTCTTTCTCTCTCTGTCTCTTTGTCTCTGTCTCTCTGTCTCTGTCTCTCTCCTCTGTCTCTGTCTGTCTGTCTGTCTATCTGTCTCTCTCTCTCTCTCTCTCTCTCTCACTCTCTCTCTCTCTCTCTCTCTCTCTCTCTCTCACACACACACACACACACACACACACACACACACACACACACCCCTAATCTGTTGCCAAGGACTGATTTCACCCTTGCAACATCTCCTGAATATGCCCCTTTCTCTCTTCTGACCCTCATCACATCATGCCTGAATTATTACAATAGCCTGAAGGTGGGTCAGCCTGCCTCAAGTCTCTACTCACTCCAATCCATCCTCCATGCAGCCACTAGGCTGATTTCCTAAAGCGCAGCTCCCACCATGTCACACCATCATTCAATAAACTCCAGTGGCCCCCTAACACCTCCAGAATCAAGTGAAAAATTCTCTGCTTAGCATTCAAATTCCTTCATGACCTAGCCCCTCCTACCTTTCCAGTGCTCTTACACTGTATTCCCTGACATGTACTCCCGATCGAAGGGCACTGGCCTTATGGCTCTTTCATGAACAAGATCCTCTCTCTCTCTAAGCACCAGGCATTTTCTTTGGCTGTGACCTATGCCTGAAATGCTCTCCCTCTTCATCTTCATTTACAGACCTCCCTGGCTTTCTTTAAGTTCCAACTAAAATCTCATCTCCTTGGGGCAGCTAGGTGGTGCAGTGAGTAGAGCACTGGCCCTAGAGTCAGGAGGACCTGAGTTCAAATCAGACCTCAGACACTTGACATGCTTTACTAGCTGTGTGACCTTGGGCAAATCGCTTAACCCCAATTGCCCTGCCTTCACCTTCAAAAAAAGTCTCATCTTCTACAAGAAGCTTTTCCCAATCCCATTTAATTTTGGTGCTTTCCCTCTTTTAATTATTTCCTATTTATCCTGGATATGGCTTCTTTGTATACATTTATTTGCTTGTCATTTTCCCCCATTAGACTGTGAGCTCCTTGAAGACAGGGACTGTCTTTTGCCTCTCTTTGTATCCCTAGTGCTTAGCACAGTGCCTGGAACATAGTAGGCACTTAATAAATGCTTACTGATTGATTGATTGATCTGAAATGCTTGAACATTCCAGTCCTGTCTTTGCTTCCTATCCATAATTTCTATCAGCTGCTCCCATTTTTTGTCCCCTGGGCCATCCTGGCTCTGACATTGTCTAGCAGCGTAACCCTGGGCAAGTCCCTCAACCTCATGGAACCACAGAAAGGGCTACCCAGTGAGGACAATGATTATCACTACCATTTATACAGTACTTCTTCATCATAACGAGATAGGCACTGCAAGTATTATCAGCACCATTTTACAAAGAGATGAGAAAACAACGAAATATCTACTGTCTTTCTCCCAATCTCAGGATTATGTAAAAATAAAAAGCACATTGTAAACCTTAAAGCACTATAGAAATAATTGATATTATTATGTGAACTAGTATGGGCACGCCTAACAGCAGTGTAAGATCTGGTATCCACAGTTTTAAAATGTATTATCATGAAAGACTCCACAGAAAAATGAAAGAAGTAAGGAAGTTAATGAAGCTCCTCTTTCTCAAAGTTCTTTCTAATCCAGCACATTTATTAAGCACTTACTATATGCAAGGCCCTGTGCTAGATAGCAGGGATATGATGAAAACTGGCAAAATTCACACCTTCAAGGAACTTAGAACATAGAACATAAATAATGATTAAGAGCATAGCAGATGCCAAACAAAATGGCCTGAGAGGCTGAAAGCAGAGGAGCTCAGGGAAGAGGTCAAATACCTGTCAGGGGCAGCTTGATTATTCCAAGTACACAATACAAGTCACCTGCGGTTTGGAGAAAGATCTGTTCCAAAAAAAAAAAGTCCGTAGATCACTGGTCTGAAGAAGATAAAAATCCCCCATTGCAGCCCCAACCAAATTACATATTAGAAATGGCCCAAAGAAGCCAGGCTTATGACCAAGCTGGAAGACATATTAGCATACTCATGAATGAAGGACTTTTTTTGATCCTTTAATGAGGGAAAATTGGTCGTTCTTAATCCTTTACTACTCTGGCATCTAGTTTCAGAAACTTCTTAGTGGTGTGACCTTGGGCAAGTCACTTCACCTCTGTCTGCCTCAGTTTCCTCCTCTGTAAAATGGGACAATAATAGTGCCTACTTCCCAGGGTTGCTGTGAATATAAAATGATCTATTTGTAAAATGCTTTGTAAACCTTAAAGTACTATGTAACTCTAGCTATCATTGTTATTATCATCAATACTATTATTATAGTGTTGACTGGAGCTCTGAGAGAAGCAACGGTCACAATGCAAAAGGACCACCTTGAAGCCCAGATGGCCGGGGTTAAGTGCCACTTCTGACATATTGTCTGTAGCAAGTCAATTAACCTCTCCACGTCCCCAAGCAACTCTCTAAGGCTGAAGCTGTCACTCTGCATTGGTGGAGGGACTTTCTTCATCCAGGAGTTCCCATACCAATGAAATTAACAAGGATTTTTTAAAAAGAAAGAAAGAAATGTGAACATACTTCTGAGGGTCAAATTCGATATTGTCTACTACATGTAGATGCTAATGCCTTTAATAAATGAGTTAAACAAGTGTTTCTCTTGGGTAAGGCTCTTTTTAGTAGTTAGCGCTCACACACACACACACACACACACACACACACACACACACACACAAAAATATCAGAGGCCCAAAGTCCTACCTCATAGAATGAGGAAGCAAAACTTGTCTCCACAGGAGCTGGGGTATGTATCAAAAGAACTCAAGAGGCTTAGGCAGTTAATTCTCCAGTCTCTATGAAAGTATTTTGCTTTGTCGCCTGTCTCCCCACATGGTCCAATGCTGGAGTTAGAGCCTTGGGGAAGGGATAAATGGCCTTCGATGAAGCTCTGTTTGTTTAGATAAAGATGACCCTCCAGTCTCAGCTACTTCTTCTCAAGATCATTACCTCATCTTCTAGATGTGTTACATTATATTAGCTTTCTTCTCATCCACCAAAGGCTCGTTTGCCATGTCATTCTGAACACCTCAGTCTTCAATGGAAACCGCTCTGGGAGTGATTAGACAGCCTGAAAAATTAGCTGACCAGAATTCTTACAAAAGACAATTTGGGGCAGTGAGCTCCCCTTTGGCTAAGAACTGTTCCTGGGTCTATAGATAGCAACATATGGAGAGGAAACCTGACCACAACATTGGAGAAGGGGAAAACGCAGGGCGAATTTTAGGGTTTTTGACGGCAATCTCTTGTAAAACCTTAATTCATGAATAGGGTCATTTGGTCTTCTCCAGGGACTTAACCTCATACTTGATCTTGCTTTGTCCTAGATAACCAGTTCAGGATGTCCATCCTGGAAAGGCTGGAGCAGATGGAAAGGAGGATGGCGGAGATGACGGGATCCCAGCAGCACAAACAGGGCGTTGGAGGCGGAAGCAGCGGAGGCGGCAATGGGAGCGGGAATGGAGGAAGCCAGGCACAAGTATGAGACCTAGAGATAATGAGTCTGTCTGTCCATTTGAGGAGATAATATCACAAATACCCCCCTAGAGACTAGCATCGTTCTGCTGCGATGAACATCACTCTTGGACCAAGGAGGCCCAGAGCCCAGATATAGTACCTGAGGGCCAACGACCCTCACTAGCACTATCAGAGGGTAACTTTCAAATGACCTTTTCAATGTATGGATTCCTTTATCTCTTTCGAGTACAAATATAAAATATGGTTAAGATCCAAATGCTCAGTACAAAAAGTTCCTTCAGGGGGCAGCTAGGTGGCGCAGTGAGTAGAGCACCTACCCTGGAGTCAGGAGGACCTGAGTTCAAATGTGGCCTCAGACGCTTGACACACTTACTAGCTGTGTGACCTTGGGCAAGTCACTTAACCCCAATTGCCCAGCCTTCTCCCTTCCAAAAAAAAAGTTCCTTCAGAAAAACATTTCATTAATTATTCTACATCCCAGGATTCATTTTCATACATATATATGCGTATATATAATACATATGTATATATGTGTGTATATACATATATATATATATATATTTTTTTTTCCTGAATGTTAATAGGAACTCCATTGTCAAATGCACAGAATCCCGTAATTGCTTCAGGAGCCCCATAACCGTAAGAGGTCCAATTCATAATCCATTTTTGGAAGCTAAGCATGAATTAGCAGATTTCTGAAGAGCCTTTAAACTACTAATGGAACTCCTCATGGAGAGTGTAACCTAAGGAGCTAACAGCAAATAATACTTGGACCCAAAGTAAAATAAAGGATCCGGCATTTTACCTTCCCTTCCCATGAAGTGTTGTTTTCACATTGTTCCTTTCCATCTTCAGAAATGGAGTGAGAAGGGGAGCGCTAGGACTAAAATGCTTTTCACACAAAGGTTAAGATCCTCCAGTCAACCTGGACCTCATCCCGCCAGCTCTGAAGCTCACAACCTGTCCCCATCTGCCTGTCCTGTGGGATTTGTGTCCAGGGCCCCCGTTTGCCCCAGGAAGTCCAGGCCCTTGACATCATCAGGATCTCAATGAAGGGAAGATAAACAGGTTCCCCTCTCATTCCAAACTACCAGGTTGTGTGCAATGTCATCATGAGGGCTATAAAGCCTACATCCCCTGACAAGTGACAACAATAGTATTAGCCTGATACCCTGCTAATGTTCATGACTTAAATAAGCTTCTAACAATTAAGAGATGATTGGGACAGTCAATCAGTATCTGCTTCATATGATAAAGATAACACTTTAAAAAAAAAGGAAATAATCAGGGAGTTCCTTCTCCACCCTCCACCTAGGTGACTAATATTTATTCATGAGAGCAAACATTTTTGTGTATCCAGAATTATCTCTGCCTTAGCCTCCTAACCTGATGCTGTGCATCAGGGACCCCTTGCTGTGCTTCTTAATGAAACTTTTATAGCTCTAATGGAGACAGCTTTGTATCCATTATCTGGTCCCTACCTTCCCAGGAAATTCTTTTCAAATATACAGATGATTCACTAAAGAGTGTATAAAGAAGCAGTAGCCTAGCAGTAATTGCATTTTATAAGGTTCATCCCCTGAAAAAACTATTTTCTAAAACAACTGAGATGGGAGTGCAGGGCTCGGGAACTGAGTAATTTGTAAGCGCTGTGTGTAACACTGATCCCTCGAAGCTGCTGGAGCCTCTCAGGTACTCATTTTGATTCTGACTTTTCAGCTAATTCAGGGGGAAAATTATTTGAAGTTCGTGAATTATTCTTTCCTGTATGCTTTTTTATCATCATCATCATTTATTATTATTATTTGCACTCTTACAGTTCCCGATGCTTTCCCCTTCTGGTTTTACATCAGATGAATTTGGTGTTATAGTCTTCCTGGTGTTTCTGTGAAGAAAAGAATTCTCCTAAAAGGAGGTAGTCCAATATGTGCACATCTCAGCATTGAGTGCTGAGGATAAAAATAAAGAAATTAAACAGTCCCTGCTTTCAAGAAGCTTATATTCTATCAGAAGAAGCAGTATGTACACTTATAGATAAATACAAAGTAATTTGAGGGAGATCAGGAAAGACCTCCTATGGAAAGCAGTATTTTTGAACTGAACTCTGAAGGACACTAAGGATTTTGGGAGGTGGAGGTGAAAAGGGGGTTCACTGTAAGTACAGAGACTGGCTTGTACAAAATCATGGAGACGAAACACCAGGAGTGGGGAACAGTTTGCACTCACAGAGGAGAATAATGTATAATAGTTTGGAAAGGTGGTCTGGGTCCAAATTATGAAAGGTTTTATAGTGCCAAACAGTGGAGTTTGTATTTCATATTAAAGGGCAATAGGGAGCCAAGGAAGCTTTTTGAGGAAGAGAGTGACATGGTCAGACCTGTGGCTTGGCAAAATCACTTTATTAGCTATACAGAGGGATGGGTTGGAAAGAGGAGAGACTGAAAAGGCAGGGAGACCAATTAGAAAGTTGCTGCAATAGTCCAGGTGAAAGGCAATGAGAGCCTGAATCTGGATGGGGGCCATGTGAGTGGAAAGGTAAGACAGATACAAGAGATGTTGTGGAGGTAAAAATCCACAAAGTTTGGCAACTGCCTGGATAGGGGGAGTAAGAAAGAGTGCAAAGTGAAGGATGATTTCAAGATTGAGAATCAGGGTAACTAAAGGGATTGTGGTGTTCTTGACAGGGATTTGAAAGTTAGGATGAGTAGTGAGCTTGGTGAGTAGTGAGCTCTTCTGAATGTGCTAAGTTTGAGAGGTGTATGGGACATCCAGTTGGAAATATCCAACAGGAAATAGGTAAGACAGGACAAGAACTTGGGAGAGAGACTAGGAGTGGATATAATAAACCTGGGAATCATCTGCTTAGAGATGATAGTTGAACCTATGGGAGCTGATGAGATTACCTAGAGAGGGAATATAGGGAAAAAAAAGAAGAGGGCTCAGAACAAAGTCCTTCAGTATACCTAACACAGGAAGAGGGAAATGATGATCCTACAAGGGAGACTGAGGATGGATCAGACATGTAGAAAGAGAACCAAGAAGGAGAAATACCATGAAAACTCAGACGGAAAAGTATCCAGGAGGAGAAAGCGATCAAAGGTGTCAAATGGTCAAGACATCTGACAGTGGTAAAGAGAGGTCACGAAGGATCAAGACTGAAAAAAGCCATTGGTTTTGGCAACTGATAAATCATTAGTGATGTTGAAGAAAGCAGTTTCAGTCACTGGTGAGATTAAAAGTCAGATTATAAGGAACTGGGAGGCAATAAGGAGTTGAGAAGTGACAGAAACAGAGGAAGTGGAAGCCACAAGCATAGACTGCTTTTTCTAGTTTTGCTGTGAAAGAAAAGAAAAATCTAGAATGACAAAAAGTGAGTTGTTTGTTGTAAGGATGGGAAAAACCTAGACATGTTTCTAGGGAAGAGAGAAGATGCTAGTAGAAAAGAAGAGACTGAAGATTTGGGAGTCAATAATCAATAAATATTTACGAAGTGCTTTGCACTGTGTTGGGAGTGCAAAAGGCAAAGGACAGTCCCCGCTCTCAAGAAGCTAATGGGGGAAAGGACATTTAAACCATATACCAAAAAACTACATACAGGATAAGTTGGAAATAATCTGCATAGGGAAGGCACTAGAATTCAGGGAGATCAAAAAAGGCTTCCTGTCAAAGGTGGGATTTTAGCTAGAACTTGAAGGAAGCCAGGGGAGCCAGGAGGGAGAGAAGAGGAAGGAGAGCATTCCAAGCACAGCCAGTGAAAATGGTGGGAGTTAGGAGATGGAATGCCTTATTCCAGGAATAGCAATGAGGCCAGTATTACTACTCCATAACAGAGTATGATGAGGTGTAAGGTGTAAGATTGGAATGGTGGAACACCAAACAAAGCATTTTATATTTGATTCTGGAGGTGACAGGGAACCACTAGATTTGCTCAGATTCCCAAAGTGGATTATACTGCCCCCTGGAGGGTGCTGGAATGATCCAGGGAGCTGGTAGTAGCCTCAGGTGCAGTTGGTGGGGAGATTGGGATAAAAATAAGGGTTAACTTAACCTAACCCCCAGGGGGGAGCGGGGCAGTTGGCCAAATAAGTTCGGGAACCTCTGAGTAGGGGGAATTGGGGGTCAGAAATGGTTAGACCTGCACTTGAGGAAAATCACTTTGGCAGCTGAGTGGAGGATGGACTGCCAAAGCAGACGGAAGGAGGTGGGACCAGGGGTGCAAGTAGAGGAACTGACCTTCATCAAATTGAATACAGAAGGAGAGGATAGGGGATGTCAAGGGATTTAGAGAAGGGAAGAGGGAGCTCAGAGTAAACGACTTATGTTTTTTCAGTGAAGTCTGATGCAAGGTCTTCTGCTGAGAGGAAAGCATAGGAATGAGCTAGGAGGCAATGGAACTATGGTATCCTCTATTCTCAAGTCTGAGGTGCCCTCCTTTGCTGAGAGGGAAGAACAAAGATGGTATGAGGCAATGAAACATGAGGACAGCGGCCGTACTTTGCTCTCAGAATTGTCCACTGCAGTGTACACTCCACCTACAACAACCTCTTTTCACTATCAGTGGACCTTCAGATAAATGCACACTAAATGAATGTTCACAGTGTCAGCTATAATCTAGTCCAACAAACTTGGTTTTTATGGAAAATTACTTTGCACCAGTACTGCAGAAAAACACCACTCATCTGAAGACTGGCAAGTCTATTCCATAGCTTACAACATTGCTTTTATCTCCACTTTTTCATCTTCACCCCATTCATTAAAGCATTTGATTCCTTGCATTTAAATGCAGTACAGCAGAGTACTCGCAGGTCTAGAATCTCTACTCCCTACATGCAATGAAAGATCAGGTTGTAATTTGTGTTTGGTCATTGTAGTGTGCCTCTGGGACTGGGACCATGGGGAGCTGCTTTGAGAGCCGAGTAGTGGTGGTGTGTGAAAAGATGATGAGTCGCGCCTGCTGGGCAAAATCCAAGCACCTCATCCATTCGAAGACTTTCCGAGGAATGACCCTCTTGCACCTGGCTGCAGCCCAGGGCTATGCCACTCTGATCCAGACCCTCATCAAATGGCGGTAAGGCTGTGTGTGGCTCACATGGAATATAGCTTCCTTCCAGAAGTTCCACTAGCAAATAGAAGCCTTTATCTCTTGTCATTCCTTTAATTCTACACTGTTGGAGAAAACTTGCCCTACAGACACTTTGAGAGAGACTTTTAATGAATTCTTCCATGGAAACACTGAACTAGGGAACCAATCCTAAAGTTGACCCCCTTGATTTCCGGTAGGTCACCAGCTGTAAACAAATTGCCCAAATCACCAAGCCAATCGAATGCCAGGCCTCTTCTTTATTTCCAGGATGTTGGACGTCAATTTTCATTGTCATGAAAAGTTTTGATTTTTCCAGTACTAAACAAATTATGTAATTTGTTGAGTAATTCCTTTTATTTCCTTACAGAACTAAGCATGCTGATAGTATCGATTTGGAACTGGAGGTTGACCCTTTGAATGTGGATCATTTCTCATGCACTCCTCTGGTAAGGAAAAAGCTTCATGAATTTCTTAATAATGGAATTTTCTTAATGTGAAGCTGGGAATTGCCTGGTTCCATACTACTACATTTCATTCATATATGGCATTTATTAAAATTATTTTTGATGCTTATATTTTACATAATCCCATTAAGCTCAGCAGCGAAAAAGACAATTCCCAGAAATTTGAGAGCATTTTGGAGCCAATGAGGGGCATCTGGCCAACCTGTCAGTTCAAAGTAAAACAAGTTTCAGAAAGCTTTCTGAAAAGGTATCCTTCTCGTCACTTTACCTTTTAGATGTGGGCGTGTGCCCTGGGACACTTGGATGCTGCTGTTGTGCTATACAAATGGGACCGCCGAGCTATTTCTATTCCTGACTCACTGGGAAGGCTGCCTCTGTCAATTGCCCGGTCCCGGGGTCACGTGAAATTGGCAGAATGTCTGGAGCAGCTGCAGAGAGATGAGCAGGTTCAGCTCGGACAGAACCCCAGAATCCATTGCCCTCCGAGTGGAGAATCCAATACAGACAGCTGGATAGCCCAATGGCATGGTGAAACCATCACCTCTTCAGAATCACAAAAGGGAATCACTGTCATTGCAAGTACAAATCCAGGTAAAAAAAACAAACTGAAATAATTACATCTTCAGGATTCTATTATTAATCGTCAGCATTTACTATGGTTTTTATTCTCTCTTGAAGTTTACTTGAAAAAACGATGCGTGTCCTTCATGTAGATCCACTTCCTTTGCTGACTCTGCTTGTCCCTTTAGCTCTAGGAGCACCAGCTGCTCCCCCCTTTCTCCCCCCACAAAATGTACAAAAGATAACAGGAAGTCTATGCACCTGCAGGAAATTCAAGTTTCCCAGAGGAGAATTGTCTAAGTATAGAGTATGTAGTTTAAAATGTTTAAATACTTGGGGTAAGATTCTGAGTACTGACTTTGAGCTTTGTCTCCCAAGTGCTTACTCTGTGAGAGTTCTCGTTCCTTTACTGCTCCTGACTGCCCTTTCTGCTTTCCTTACAGAGCTAAGAAGACCTAGGTCTGAGCCCTCTAATTACTATAGCAGTGAGAGCCACAAAGATTATCCTGCTCCCAAAAAGCATAAATTGAACCCTGAGTACTTCCAGCCGAGACAGGAGAAACTGCTCTCCACTGCACTGAGTCTAGAACAACCAAGTATCAGAAAGCAGAGCCCCAGTTCCAAGCAATGTGTCTCTGAGACAATCAGTCCCACTGAAGGAATGAGGGATTATAGCCGGGAAGTCTCCCCTCACACTGCAGAGGCTGCAGGATTCCGAAGCTCTGGAGCTCAGCCTGGAGTCAAGTGGAACTCCAAAGACCTTTACATTGGTGTGTCTGCAGTGCAGGTAACAGGAAGCCAGAAGGGAGCCAGTCTAGGCAAGGACCCAGCACCACCCCGTCTTCGCCCACGAGAACAGATGAGTGTCCTAATGATGGCTGACAGAGAGATGGTGGATGCTGAGTTGTTGTCATATCGAGACAATGTGGAGAATGAGGCTTGCTTGCAACACATGGATGACTTACAGGTCAGTAATTCTGACAGAGACCTGTTGAGGGGAGAACACAGGTTAATAGGCTAGAAGGGAATTCCAGAACTGCAGAGTTGGAAGGGTCCATGGCAGCCATCCAGTCCCACCCATCCATAAAAGGAATCACCACTCTTAGACACCTAAGTGGCTGTCTGACCTTGACCAGGAAGGGGACCCCACCTACTTCTCTGGCAGCCCACTCCACTTTTGAATAGCTCTAATTGTCAGCAAGTTTTTTTTTTCTGACATTGATCCTAAGATTGGCCACTTTGCAACTCTCAATCATTGTCCCTAGTCCTGTTCTCTGGAGCCAAGCAGAACATACCTAACTTCTTCTCCCTATGCTGTCGCTTAAAACACTTGGAAAGCAGCTACCTTGTCCCCCACCCCCGCACCAAGTCTTTTCTTCTCCAGGCTAAACATTCCCAGCTTCTCAGCCAATCCTCACATGACATGTGGGGCCTTTTACCATCCTGATTGCCTTCCTCTCCAGCTTATCGGTCCTCCTTAAACCACAGTGCCCAGAATTGAACACAGTACTCCAGATGAGGTCTAACAAGGTCAAAATACAGTTGAACTATCACCTCCCTATTAGGTCATTCTATCCCAACCCTGTCATGTTATAGCTGAGGCCCAAAAGGTTAGATGGTTTGCCCAAGGTCATAGGCAGCATGTGACAGCCCTGGAATTTGAACTCAGGCCCTCTGACTCTAAATCCAAAACACTCATGTTTTCCTTGATGGAACACCAGTTTCCAAAGGTCATGGGATTTTTTTAGCCAGTGAAGTGCTAAGACATCTGACTGATCTGTATGTGCAAGCACATTCTTCTAGCATCTGCTTTGGTTCATAGAATAGATTTCATTCCTACACATATTACATTGAGTTAAATATTGTGAACAGGGTCCAACTGCCACTAATCTGGATCTCAGTGATATCCCTCTCTCTTTGAATAAACTCAATACTTCTCTCATGAGTATACAGCTATCTTCCACCTTATTCCTGTCCCAGGTAGGTTCCTCTTTATTCAAAGGAACATCCACCATGGGTGATTTCACAATGGAAAGCATTAGTTACTTTATGGTCATGGGCCTAACATATATATCTAAATCAGGAAGCTTTCCTTTGTATAAAAAGCCTCATCAGTTTGAATTAGCTTCCTGGCACAGACATCATTTCTGACCACTGTAAAAGGAGGAAGGTCTGGTTATATACAAGAAGAATATTGGCCCCAGTTTGTCAAGGCTAAAATACAAAACTATGGCACCAGTGGTGACTCCTTCCTTGACACCAAATCACAGGCATGTTGAGAATCCTTTTGGTATACAAAATCTGCTCTTGTGGATTCATGGAATGTGAACTGAAATTAACCCACAGTTGGGCTACCTAAATAGATTTTCAATTTCTTATAGTGTCTAAGAGAAACAATATTGATAATTTTCTTAGGTTTTCCAAATTTCAGTGCATTTTAGATTTTAACTCTAATGTTGTTGAAGGTACTTTAAGTAAGGTGAGTAAAACAACCACAATTCAAAGTTAACAAAGCTTTTTGGTGAGGTCACATGGGAGGATTGTATCCTATTGTGCTCTATAAAACATTAGTCACTTCACTAAAATCCACTCAACATTTGGGACTTATTTTGCTGGCCAAGTTATTTTTTCCTCTTAATGGCAGTCTTACAGTCTCCTGTGTGTATATTAGGAAGAATGATGCTCTCTACCTAGAAGTTAATGGTTATATTATTTGCCAAGTGCCTTGGCCTCTTTGGGTGAGAGGTGCTATATAAATTCATAGTAGGATCATGCCGTTGTTGTTAGTCCCAGGGAGTATATTTTCAGGCTGGAGGTAATGTGATATGAGGCTATTAAATAAAGCTTCCATAGCTAGAGGATGTCATTATCTTACTCTTATTACACCACATCTCATTATAATGCTACATTTTATTTTTTTTTCTTGTACTAAAAAAGACTTTGAAATACAAAGTTGTGGATTTTCTGCTTATGGAAAAGTTTATTTCAGAAACGTCTCTGAAATTCTGGATCATTCATTCAGTACATAATGATGCTTCTTTCCCTCTTCCAGTCCCCAATCAAAGTAGCTGGAGCCTACATTCTCATGACGCATGACTTCTGAGTGATAGTGGACAGTGGCAGTTGCTTAGAATTTTTATTTTTTAGCATTTTTAATATTTACAAAATTTTTCTGCCTATTCATCTAAAAAGTTTAGAACATTTTGAACTGATTTTCACTAGACTGTTACTAAAAATCATGACGAATGAATTGGAACTTCCATTTAATTTCTCCAACTGTAGCAAAATTTATCAGATTTTGCCCATCCTCAGAAAGGTTGTAGAAAGACCCAAAATGTCTGAGGAATCCAAAGGGTACTGAGAGACTGTAGTACCACCCATTTAAGACAAGAAGACATTAACAGTCTAAGGACTGAATCCATTAAGCTGCTAATAAGCCCTGTAATCTTTTCTGTTTTTTAAATCTAAGGACACTTTGAAGAGCAAGAGAAAACAGCACCCAAGGTAGTGCAGACATGCAGTTCAGTGGAAATGAGGGAGATAAGTTGTAATTCTATCTGAACAATCTGAATAAACCAAGTGAATATATTGGCATCTATAAAATACACAGATCCTCAAGAAAGCAGTGTGGAGTTTAGGTGCAGATGATCAAGAATTTCTGAACTATATCTCTGAATGTTCCTGAAGGCAAACACTTAACAACCTAAAGAAGTGGATGTTGTATGTATCCTTTCTGACCTTCATAAGCAATTCAGCTACAGACCTTCAGAACTATCAGAGAACTACAGTTTGTGGAAAAACTTAACAGCACGTGAACTTTAGGACAAAACTTCTTATTCTTACATCATATGAATAAATTTAGGTTGGAAGATTTTGTTGGGACACTTCTAGAATTTTTTTAATTAGGATCTCTTCACAAAATATCTTTTATTCAATCTGGCTTCAACAAATCTTTATAGCTTTTCTGTCACATTATTCTTCATGCACCCTCTATTCCAGGCAAGTTAGACTACTTACTACGTTTGGAACATGCTCCACATTTCCCTTTCTCTGTCCCTTTATTTACACTCTTCTGTCTGCATAGTGTGAATTCCCTTCCACTCCCTCATTTCTACATGTTTAAATTCTACCTATCCTTAAATGTCCCAGATTCATATCACCTTGCCAATATGCAGTCTCTGATGCCCTCCATGAGAAGAAATGGCTCCTTTCCCTAAACTCACATAGCCCTTTGTTTGTACCCTTCATGTCACCTACTAGATCCAATCTCATGTTATAGTTACTTGTGTAAATGACATTTTTATTAGATGTTAAATTCCCTGAAAGATGAGAACGCCTCTTATTCACCTTTGTTTCACCCTCAGTACCCCATACGAGGGTACCTTGAGATGGTAAGTATGCTACATCAACTATCTAAATGAATGAATCAATGAAATAATTTAAATTGTATTACCTTTCACAGTTAGAGAAAGTAGTATAATCGATTTGTTGTTGTTGAGGTGTGTTTGACTCTTCATAATCCCATTTGGGGTTTTCTTGGCAATTTCTTAGTTTTCTTGGGGTAGTTTGCCATTTCCTTCTCCAGCTCATTTTCCAGATAAGAAACTGAGGCAAACAAGGTCAGTGATTTGCCCAGGATCACACAGTTAGTGTATGAGGCTGGATTTGAACTCAAGAAGATCCACTTTACCACCTAGCTGCCCCCATAATCTGTTGGGCAGCTAGGTAAAACGGTGACTAAAGCACTGGGCCTAAAGTCAGGAAGACCTAGTTCAAATCCAGCCTCAGACACTTACTTGATGGATGACCAAAGGCAAGTTAACCTCCATTTGCCTCAGTTTCCTCAATTTCCCAAGACTGTTGTGAGGATCAAATGAAAGAATAATGATAAAGTACTTAGGATAGGGGTACCATATAGTAAACACTTAATAAATGCTTGTTTCTTTCCTATGAGACAAAACCACAAGAAATTAGGAATTTTACATTCCTAGATAGAATCATTTTCCCTCCTCTCAGGCTGTTCATTCCTTTTCAGAAGTTCTCATTTTGTTAAGTCAATATATCAAGGTCCTGTGGTCTCACTCCTGTAGGATTCCTTCAGCCTAACCTATAATTGAGGCTCAGGAAGTTGTCAGAGGCTCAGGAAGTTGAGTGATTTGCCCACAATCACACACTTCGTATGTGCTGGTGGAAGGATTTTAACTTAAGTGTTTCATGTCTCCAAGTTCTACATTCTTTCCAATATCTCACTCTGCCACTTTCTTATATTGATATTTTTTGTAAATGAGACGAAAATAGCATCCTCAGAGATAACTAAACAATCATCAGCATCTTCCAGAAATTTCACTTTGTCATTTACAAAATATTCATCAGCCTGCAAGAGACCATGAGGATTAATTTTTTTGTAGTTATAAAACAAGCATAGTAGTTAACAACTATAAATTGAAAAGTTTCTAACTACAGCTTCCTGAGAAAAGGAAAGGAAGTAGTGAGAGATAGTAAAAAATTCCTTTTTGGAGTCAAGCCACTAGATTAATATTACTAGCAGGTATTTTCTAATATGCCCCAAACTGATTCAGATTAAGGAACTTTATAGGATAGGTTTGTCCATATTATTAAACCCTTACTGGTTGATTCTGAGGAGATAAGAGCAAGAATTCTTAGAGAAAGACCTTGTCTCAAAGATGGAAACCTATAGACAAGAATATAATTAGAGACTTTTAACTGAGACCTATAATCTTGAAGTGAGATCCCAGGGTCTCTGCACATTCAAAATAATGCTATATAATCCTTGTAAAACGATTATATAATCATAGGACTAGAAAGATGGAAAAGGCATATGAGTCCATTGAATTGAGATGTCAGACCCTTCTTTTCTTCTTCCAAGGTAAATATGATGACCTTGGCAGAACACATTATTGAGGCAACACCTGACCGGATCAAGCGAGAGAATTTTGTGCCCTTGGAACCCACAGCAGCGGAGAGGACAGATGCTGCAGCCATTAGCAGCACAATGAGCTGGCTGGCCAGTTACCTTGCTGATGTCGATCATCTACCAAGTGCTGCACAGATCAGGTTAGTAAAACTCCCCAGATAATTAACATTCAACAAATTCATATAATTTAAATGATGGTGGAATGGTTTGTTGGAGAAGCTTCGATCTGCTGTCTTGATTCTACAAATTGGTGGGAACGGGGCAAAAAATGACATTGGAATAAATTCAGAGAGCTTTTAAAATGTTAGAGACCCTTCTTCAAGGCTCAGATCCAGTCCCACCCACTTCCTAAAAGAATTCTTGCCCAAATATTCCATCTCACATAGATCACTCCCTTCCCAAGAGATACAGTATAGTTCAAAGAGAACCAATCTATGAGCCAGAAGTCCTGCCCGTGTGACCATGGGAAAGTCATTTAACAATATGTGCCCAGGCTATGCTTTTTAAGTTACAGATGAATGGCCTAACTATAGTAGTAGATCAGGTTTCCACATTGGGAAACTTGCACCCATGAAATCACAGGTTGGGCCCCCACCCTCAAGCCCCAATAATACTATATAATTAATTTTGACACTTGATCTTCTTCATGTGCATAGCTTTCCCCCCAACTCAACTGTAAGCTTCTTGAGGGCAAGGACTATGTTTTATACTTGTGTGTACCTATCACACACCTTACATAGAGTCCAGCACATAATCCATGCTCAGTAAATATTTGTGGAGTCCAATTGCAAGACAGTTAAAAAACCAGGTATGTACATAGCCATTAAACTACCATACTGCAGAAAGTTAAGTATGTTTTTTAAGTCTTCAATATTTTTATACTCTTTATGTAGTTTTGAGAAATAAAATTAATTCCTTCAAATACTATCTTTTCCATTAAAATTTAGTTAACAAGGTCACAAATAACTCCCACAAGTCATTACATTAATCTTCTATTCTGGCTGTCTATCTTTTTTTCAGAACTCTATATAATGAGCCCCTGACCCCTTCTTCTAACACCAGCTTGAGCCCTGCAGGCTCACCAAACAGTGAAACGGCATTTGAGAAACCAAGCCTTCCCTCAGCGGCAGACTGGTCTGAATTCCTGAGTGCATCCACCAGTGAAAAGGTAGAAAATGAGTTTGCTCAGTTAACTCTGTCTGATCATGAACAGAGGGAACTCTATGAAGCTGCCAAGCTTGTCCAGACAGCTTTCAGAAAATATAAGGTAAGAGTCTTCAGTCAGCTGATATCATCAGTTCAGGCATTCCCTCCAATAATGCAGTTAATGACCCCTAACATGCCTGCTCATCCTCTGTGACTCTTGTTCATTTCCTCCCATAAATTTGGCAGAAGGGAGCCACCTAATGTGTGGGTGGTCTTCCTTGATTTCTTCTAACACTGAAAGGGCACCAGTGCAGCCCCCTGGCTGTCTACCTGTCATCCTTCAAGATGATCAGCCCATCTTCTCTTGCTATCGTACATTTCCCTGATGATGATGTGCTTTACTCCTATTATTCACTGGCATTATGTTGCAGCCGGTTCACGCCAACAGTGTACTTCTCCATGGTCTTCTGTGCGATGAACTCATTTCTAGTTGTTCAGTAACTTTTATTCCATGTTTTACTGCTACATAGACATGAAAGCTAATTACCAAACTAAAAAAAATATTAATTCCTTAAGGTTGAGGTCAAAGGGAATCAAAACAAGCATTTATTTTTGTGCATCCTTTCTTAAATGAAAGAAATACTACATTTTTTCTCTTCTCTAACTCTTAGAAAATCATATGTTTAGATCTATGGTATAAAAATCTTTAAATGTCATTGGCCTTAATCACAGAGGGAAAGTTGCCACAGCATCCCCATTGTTTTGTCTGCTGTTAACAATAACAGACACATACTAACTGATGATAATGTGCCATGTATAAATAATTGAATACTCCAAAGCATCGAGAAAGGGGGTGATCAGACACCCTATGAGGTTTAGCTAAAAGAACAAAGGCTGTTTAGCCTGGAGAAGAGAAGACTTATGGGAGACATTTGATAAAGTATCTCATGCAGCTAGGTGGCTCAGTGGATAGAGTGCTAGGCCTGGAGTCAGGAAGACCTGAGTTCAAATGTGACCTCAGACACTCACTAACTGTGTGACCCTAAGCAAGTCACTTAATCTCTGTTTGCCTTAATCCATTAGAGAAGGAAACAGCAAACCACTCCATTATCTTTGCTAAGTAAACCCACACAGGGCCACAAAGGCCAGACACAACTGAATAACAAATGACAACTATTCTGGAGAAGATGGAGAGATGTGGACTAAACAATAATAGTTAGATGGATTCAGAACTGGTTAAGTGGCAAGTCTCAAAGAGTAATTACAAATGATTAAATATCAGTGTGGCAAGTGGTCTCTAGCGGAATGCCTCCGGAATATGTACTTGGCCCTGTGTTATTTAACTATGTCTTTATCAAATTTGCAGATGATGCAAAACTAAATGAGACAGACAGCTTGTTGGCTGAATGACAATCATGATACAAAAAGATAATCTAAAACATTAGGTTGAAACTAATGACATTCAATAAAAATAAGTATAAAGTCCTACACTTGTGTTCAAAAAATTAACTCCACAGTACAGAATGTGGGAGGCATGGTTATAGCAATTTACCTGAAAAAGATATAGGGCTTTTAGTAGACTGCAACTCAATATGAGCCAGCAGTTTAATGTGACACCCAAAGAAAGTTAATTCAGTCTTGGGCTACATTAAGAGAAATTTAGCTTTCAGGAAGGAGTTGATAACCTATCTGTACTGTGCCCTAGTCAGACTACATGTGGAGTACTGAATTTGGGGCACCACAGTATAAGAAAGCCATTGATAATCTAGAGAGGAGGACAAAGGAGACAACCAGAAAGTTGAAAGGTCTTGAGTCTATATCATAAGAGAATAGGTTGAAGGAGCTGGGAATAATTAGACTGGTGAAAAGGAGGCACAAGGGTAACATCACAGTTGTCTTCAGGTATCTGAACAACTGCCATGTGAAAGAGGAATTAGATTTGTGCTGCTTGGCCTAGGGGAGCAGAACCAGGAGCAATGGATGGGAGTTGCAAAGACACAAATTTGGGCTTGAAGTCAGAAAAGGTTTCCTAGCAGTAGGTGCTCTCCAAATGTGAAATGGGGCACCTCAAATGGTGGCGGATTTCCCTTCCACAGAGGTCTTTAAACAATGGTGGCTGTCTGTCAGGTGTGCTATGGTTAAGTTTTATTTCATGTATAGATAGGTATTTTCCAGCTCTCAGACACTGTGGCACATTGCCTCTCTTCAAAGATTTTAAGATCTCTCATGCGAAAGGATTACACTTGTTGCTTATTACTCATCCCCAGCAGGCAGAAACAGAAGGAATGAACAGAAGTTACAAAGAGGCAGATTTAGGCTTGGTTTTCCTTATTTATGTTTAGAATGAATTTTCTAAACATTCAATAACCTAAGAGCTAAGTTTATACTGGGGTTTAATTAGTTTGAGTAGCAGTCTTACATAATTTTCAGGAGAGTGTGAAGCTGACATTTCTAGACACATTTTTTTCTATTCAAGTGAATGAAGTCATTGCTATTTCCTTCTCTTCTCCTTATATTTTAGGGTCGTCCCTTACAGGAACAGCAGGAAGTTGCTGCTGCTGTCATTCAACGTTGTTACAGAAAATACAAACAGGTAAACAAGCTTTGCTTCATAAAAGGAATAACACACCAGGTTCCTAAGGACTCATGAGTGACTTGGCAAATCAGCACTATTTCCAAGGCTTACAAAAGATATTTTATTTGGATTGTCTTGAGAGACAGTAAGGGAGAAATAAATATCTGAAAGAAATAAAAACGACCCATCTCCAGATAGACTCTTATGTCTCAAAAGGATTTTAATCCAAATTTATCATCCTTTTAAAATAAAATCACCTCCTTGACACATAATCTTATAACTAAAAATTGTATAATTTCATTTGAAACAACAGAGAGGTATTTATATTTTAATTTTGCTTATAAACTCTCATTAATAAAATAATTCTATACACCTCTACACAAAGCAAATTACTACAATACTATCAAACAACTCTGAGCTCTGATTTTTATATGTTTAAAAAAATGCATCCTCAGTTTCTCCACTAAATATAGAGGTTAATAATATCTCTTGCTCTACAACAGCCTCACAAGAAGAACAGACTGATGACGAAAAAATCTTTAATTGTCTTTATTCGTTTTCTTAGATAAAAGATGCAAGATGAATATTAAATGATATGGATTTTTAAAATTCAGCTTCCAAGCCATGTAGGGTAATGATCCTGTTATTACGAAGCATCCTTCCAAAGTAAAACACCCTTTCAACTCTGACTGTATCATGCCTTCCCACAAAAAAGGCCACCCTAAGTTAAACTGAATACAAAGCCCAGCTTCAGTTTCTCCAAGTCAGTCAATCCATCCTTATTCCAAAGCACTCGGATTTCCATCTGCCTAAGAAATAGCCACAAGTATCAGCTCTAAATGTTGTTACTTCATTTGATGATCTACGGGATTATATTACATTCCTCAAATGAATCAAGTGGTGGTTAAGACTGAGTACTATTCATAATAATAGTATTCGCTGAATACTATACATAATACTATAAATAATTGAACACCATATATAATACAATACATATGTCATATGTAATAGTACTAGGAATCATAGCCACTATCATCTTATCCATAAACCTTTGGATCTTCTCTAGTAATTTGTTTTTTACCACTCTTCCTGTAAGATAAACAAAACTATCTGAGTGGAAACCTTCCTCATGTCCCAAAATACAAACGCAGTCATCCAAAATGAATGTTCCAACTCAGTCTGAGACAATGTATTCTAGTCAAGAAAAGTGGTTATTGCAATTGATTCTAATTGTACCTGCTGGTGACCCCGAATGGTGGTACCTAATTCTGTATAAAGAGCGTTGGAAGGAGGCTTGTTGCATTGTTTCATTTGTTTTTTAATCTGTTAAAAGGATATTAATAAAAAAAAAGAAAAAAGAAAAGTGGTTACTATAGCCACTCAACTCTTGTGTCACTGAGATCAGAGAATTTCCATTGCCAAATACCTGAAGACCTGAAAATAGACAGCCAAGAAATGTATCAGCTTTTGCTCACAAAAACTGTGCTCCTTTTCCAACTTTCAACAAAATTCCTAAGAGATGGTATATTTAGCCATACTTAACTCCCTTCCCAAACAGAAAAGACACTCTCCCTGTATAATCAATTAATGTTCTTTAAAATGTTAAGGCATCTATTAAACCAAAAGAAGCCAGTTAACTCTAGATCACATGAGCCATAATTTATTTTTAACTTGTCCCTGAGAAATGATACAAGAGCCTGGATTATCTGGTCCATACCAAATTTTTTTAGCTACAAACTTAATGCTTTTTAATTTTAAATTTGCCTTTTAAACTACTCTGTGACCTTGAAGCATATAGTCAATACTCAGTAAGTACTGTTGAATCCCATAAACATCAAAACTTTTATGATTAGCTAGGTAGTTTGAGACACAAAAATATTTCTGAGTTATGATTCCAAGTCCTTATGAAATTCAATATATTTAGTGGACAGAAGAGTATTGTAAAGATCTGTGTTTCAGGCAAGTTTTTCCTTTATTTCTAGGAAAAGAAAATTCTAAACTTTATAACAAACTACATAGAAACTCTTGGTTTTATGCTCTCTTGTTAAGAATCATGGCTTCACTTTCCAATAGGGGCTACTTTAGCCTCATGTCCTAGGGCCAAGACTTTATTAGAAGGAGAAAAAAACTCTCCAGGCAACATCCAGCTGAGTTCATGATCCCAGGAAATGAAGGCTTATTGTGTAAACGCTGACACCACAGTACCTGTAGTTCAGCAGCATGGAAGCTGCATTCTTTCTTGTGTTGCAGGTGGGTTCCCCAGCATAGAGCAGCTGACACTCACAAACCAAAGCTGGACATCTGGAATTACATCAAAAGCATTTACTTTAAAATATAAGCTTTTTTAGATATCCTCCCCCACAAAAAAACAGATGCTCTGAAAAAAATTTGTCTACAACCTTAGACATTAATATGGTCAGGTTAAATTAATTTTTGTTGGTAGCTTTATTGGTTCTGTTTTTTTTTTTCTTTATAATTCACCAATCTAACATTAATCTTGTATTTTCTGTTTCTCCCCCAAGCTGACATGGATAGCCTTGAAGGTAACGAATAAACACAAATAACGCTTCCAACCATTCCACCAGAGTCAAAAACTTCACACTCATTATCAGCTACAGACAAAATAGTTTCTTAGATGAACTAAGATAGCAGCATCCAGTACCAGTGAGGACCGCATAGTGTGGTCATACCACCTCATATCAGAGACCCCTAACGGCAGTGAACAACATTTCTGAGTGTTCATTGTGTTGGAGTGATTTTTTATTTAATTGAGAGGGGTGGGGGGAGGTTTTATGAACCAGTCTCAGATCATAAAAGACCACTCTTATCTACCAGGTGAGCCACTAAGGACTTACCTCATAAATTCATTAGATAAATACCCTAATGGGCCCTTATGGTTCTGAAAATACAAAGTATACAGGGCAAAATGTGGTATGAATAACATTAACTCTAGAATATAAAGTGGTCTTCACTAAAAAAGGCTGGAACAAGGAAAGTAGATCACAGGTTATAGAGTTGGAAAAGATCCTCTTGAAATAGTTCTCTCTCTAACATTTCTTTAAAAAAAAATTCCTTCTTCCATTTCACCTCATAATTCCAGGAGTCTAATTACAGGATATAAATTTATTTTCCTTTCAGTGGCAAAGTGTATTCTGGTAGGAAGAGGGCATTATCATGACCTTTCTGCAGAGGCCCTTTTTGGCAAAACAGATATTTGAACATGGCTTTCTTGAAAGACTGGGAACTCTGGAATGTCCAGAGCTGGACGTTCAAGAGAAGAAAACCCCAGTCCTGGGATGTCCTAGCCTTTTCTTTTGAGGACACATAGTAGGCAGGGTGGAATAAAGCCAGTGTTTGGCTCCTATGCTGGATTCCTGTGACCCCGTCCTCTGTGATTATCTCCCAGGCTGTCCTGCCTTATTGCTTCACCATCATCTTGCTATTTGGGGTATTAATCATTGCAGGTGAAACAGCTTTATTGAAGGTGTCAGCGTTTCATGATAATCCTTGTATTTGGGAACTTGTGACTCAGCCAATAAGGTTCCTTATAGATAGAGAATTCGAAACAAGGTGTTGATTACAAAGCAGATTGTGTGTTTCGTGAGATGGGAGGCACATGGGGAAGTTAGTTTACATTCTACAAAAGTGCTTTATAAATATTCTCATCCGACATCCAGAATTTTTCAAAGTGTCGTATATTTTTCAAATTCATAAATATTTAAGCCTGCTACTGTGTAAAAATACTTTCATAAAGTTAATGAATATTTTGGTATTTGTGGAGGAAGAACACATTTAAAGCAGTACGCTGCTACCTGAGCTGGAACTTTTGTTACATTTTGCATTTTGGAAAGGTAGGTAAAAAGCTCCCTAGTAGGCCTCGGTGATGATTAACTGCCAAAAGACTACATGACAGGATGAAAAGAGAGCTTCTCCCTTCACTAAGAGTATGTTCCAAGGAAACAAGGCTCCTCTCTCAGTATGGCAAAACTTGTCTTTCTCCTGTTGTTACTACTTCGCTTGTTCTTGTCTCCTCCGCAGTATGCACTTTATAAAAAGATGACACAGGCTGCCATCCTTATCCAGAGCAAATTCCGAAGCTATTACGAGCAGAAAAAATTCCAGCAGAGCAGACGTGCTGCTGTGCTGATCCAACAGTACTACCGGAGCTACAAGGAATGTGGCAAAAGAAAGCAAAGTCGCCGAGCAGCTGCCATTGTACAACAGAAGCTCAGGTGGGTTGGAGAAAGTGTGAAGGCCAAGGGGATGCAGGCCAGGGCCCTGAGCTGGCCTGTGCTGGACTCAAAGCTCCTCCTGTTCTACTTTCAGGTGTTGGTGTGGACTGAAGGTCCGCATGAGAAGTCTCCAAAATGATCTAGTTGGCTCAATATTGTGACTTTCAGAGCTGGACTCTGAAAGCAAGAAAAGTTTGTGCCTGAAAAGATAGGAGTATCAAATACCATTTTCTGGGTTGTGAGGAGACTTTGGCAAAATATTCAGTACAGACAAACTACTGGTTAGACCAACGGTAACTTCAGAAACTGTGGCTATTTTCTAAGAGACAAATTACTTTTTAAAGAATCAGAAAAAACAAAGGAATTCCAAACTCAAGGAAATCCATTTTTAACCTAAGAAACTGTACTCCTCAGCAAAGTCCAGTTATATGACAGCCTTAAACATTGTAAAACAAACTATTTAAAATGCAGTTTTATATCAACCACTTAAAATGGAAGAAAATGGAATAATATATAGATTTTAATTGTAGAGAAGAAATTATGTCTTCCATTACTAGGTAATAATAATAATAGCGAATATTTATGGAGTGATTACTGTGTGCCAGGCACTTTACAAATAGTATCTCATTTGATCCTCATAGTAGCACAGTACCTGGCACATAGTAGGTGTTTGATAAATGCTGTTTTCCTTCCCCTTCCCTTTTGTCTTTCTAGCTTCAAAGTGCCTGAAATAATGTATGCAACAAATACCTACTGATATGAATAGGAGGAATGATTGAGATCAAGACAAACATGCTTAACTACATGAAAATAAAAATCATATAAAAAATAACAAAAAGAGAAATAGTTACAGCAAATATAACTAATAGAAATTTGTCATAAGATACAAGAAATTGTTTTAAATGTATAAAATCCCCAGTAGACCAATGGTCAAAGGATATGAAAGATGGTTTTCAAAAGAGAAAATACATATAGTTAATAATCACTTGAAAAAATGCCCAGCTTTATTGACAACCAAAAAGACACAAGTTAAAACAACTTGGAGGTATTATCTCCAATGCATCAAATTGACAAAAAGATTTTAAAGCAGTGAAACTTAGCACTGGCAGGGTATTCACTCACTGCTGTTAGCAATTGTGCAGTAGAAGAATGTTTCTGGAAAGCAATCTGGCTTACAAGTTACAAAAATAATCATATCCCATGACCCCCCCAATTCCATTATTGATCATATACTATGAGAATGCTACCAAAAAAGAAAAAAGGGCTATTTATTCAAATATTTTTATAGCAGTATTATTTATTGTGGTAAAAAAAAAGAAGAAAACTACATGTCCAACAATATGGAAACAATTATATGAATTGTGGTACATTAATGTATTAGAACACTTTAATGAAATTCAGTCTGAAAAGTATAAGAAATTTAAAGAAGTCTCTAAGGAACTTGATGATTCAAATCAAAAGAAGTAGAGCCAGGAGAACAGCGTGTACATGAATAATGAATTCTCCCCACCCCCCACCAAACTCTCTAAGTTGAAAAATCAGGGCATAACCACATGCAAAGAAAGTGAATCACGGATAAAGAATCACAACAGAGACTTATAGGATTAAATGAGAAGTTACTACATTTTTGAGAAATTTATTTATTTAAATGTAAATAATTACAAAGCAAGTTTAATTAGTTGTCTTCATGTTTAATATTAACCATAAATCATTTTTAAAAGAAGTATGCTTAAAATATTAGAGGAAAACTTCAGTTCTTTAACCAAAATCAACTTGAAAGGAAACCACCCAAGAATATTTAAGAATCATCTTCTATCTTTAAATCTTCTACAATCTCTCTTGGATTAGAAGTGTTTACATATCAGTTCCTTTTGTCCTTCTTGTAGATTAATTCATACCATATCATATAATCACATGCCTATACTCTTAAGCTCCGTAGATGATTTTATTTTAAATCTTGCACAGATGCTGACCTATTTTAAACAAGCCTTACAACTGGACACTGTGCTTTCTATGACAGTAATATGGGCTAATTTTTTTTTCAGGAGCAGTCTGCTAACCAAGAAGCAGGATCAAGCTGCTCGCAAGATAATGAGGTTTCTACGCCGCTGTCGCCACAGGTACATTAGTCCCTATATATATATATTAGTCCCCACATATATACCTTACCCATCAAGAATAACAAAACAGACTTAGTCTTTATCAAAGAAGCTTTCAGCATCAACACAAGGCTAATTATCCCAGTAAATTACTAAATTTCTAAAAGACTCTGAAATAGCAGAACCATCCAAAGCAGGGGGCAATCAGTGAAATGTGGCAACTACTGAAAGGTAGGAAAATACAATGAACTTGTCATATATAGCCTTTTGCTGCTTATGTTGGGTGCAAGGAGCTTTCTGCTTGAGCCAAACTAACAAGTCAAAGTTTCCATTTAACCCTTTGTTCTCTGCTGCTCATGTCCTCCATTCACACTTAAACTAATTTTGCTCTCTGAACTGTGCATCAAAGTAGAAAACACGAGGATTTCCCAAGTCTCCAAGGAAATGATTCCATTAAAGATTTCTATTACAGAACAATATTTGTGAAATAGCTGATGTACTGTTGCCCTCTGCTGGATAGAATGTCTGATTTGCTCTTGGTCAAAGTTGATTTTTCTGATGGGTTTGGGAGAAATAACATCAAAACCAAACAGGAAGGTAAGAAGCACAGCTTAGATTATTGGGATGTTCTTAACCACTGGGAGGAAAACTGGTATATACTGGGCTACTGTGCCCCTAAAAAACCAGGGAGACTCAATAGCCTATCTTCTAGAGCAGTTTCTCTTTATTTCTCCAAATCTAGAGCTTTCTTTGAGAACTAGAGATATGTACTTGGAAGACATACTTCATTTAATTTCCTTTACTACATAAGATTACTTTTGAGGTCCTGTTCCTGATAGATACTAGTTTATCGGAAACCGATAGTTCAGTGGCTCTCTCTTAGGCATGGGTGTGTATTTGACTTTTCTCACACAGAAGTATCAGAATCTTGGTTTTACTGTGGTTTATGAAGCCAATCTTTCTGGAAGGCACTTAGGTCTCTTCTTAACATATATTAATGCAGAATTTGATCTCTGTCATTCAATGGTTGGGTTTTTTCCTATTGTTTTCTATGGAGCATAACCTTGATAACTGTGGATCTTTTCTCTCATTGTCTTGAGACATGCAAATGAAAAAATAATACAAGTAACAAGGCACTAGTGACAATCCTCTGAAATACAAGAAAATTCAGAAATCATATCTTAAGGCCAAGAGTGACCAAATAGAGACTTTAGTTACAACCCCCACAAAAAATAAATCTCATTAGTTTATAATTATGCCATACATATAGCATTCATTATAGTATTTATACCCAAACAGGTCAACATATTTTCTTTGTTTAGTGAAAATGCCAAGGTCTTCCATGTCTGGGCCCCTTACAGCTGCTAAAACCCCTTCTCTTCCTTCTCCCACCTGTAATGTAGCAAATCTACCTGGCGGAGGGGGAGGAATCCAGGCATTAAGCATCTTAGAATTATATGCTCCCTTCTCACATGTGACTAGTAAATATCTGAGGCAGATGCAATTTCTAAAAAATAACCTGAACACAACAATCAGAATTTTCATGGTTCTGAATTTGACTTTCCCTTCATTTAATCCAACTTTATCTCTTAAAAATCAGCATGGCTGATCCTTCTTCATTAAAGATCACAAATCAAGATTTAATCATGTCCCTCATTCAGGTTCCATTCTACAAAACCTGCCCCCTCTCCCTGGACCCTGGTAAGTTGAGTGGCTCTGATGTCAGAACGCAAGTTAAATGGTACAATGAATAAGAGTTCTGGGCTTGAATTCAGGAAGATCTGAGTTTAAATCCTAAGTCAGTCACTTAATACAGCTGTGTGACCCTGAGCAAGTCACTTACATTTCCTCAGTCTCAGTTTCCTCATCTGTAAAATAACAGGGCTGGACTTGAGGGCCTGTAAGGTCATCTTCCAGCCCTTAATTAATCAATTTATGGTCCTATGAACCTTTAAGTGGCTTTAAAAATGTCAAAGCTACATCCAAAGTTGTAGGAAGAATGGGCTCCTCCCCCCTCTCTTTTTCTTTCTTCCTTTCTCTCTGCTTTTAGAATTATCTTTCTTTTAGATCTTTTAAAAAGCCCATCTTAGATCTAGGAAGAGCTGGGTACATATCCCACCTCTGACCTACTGAGTGTGATGCTGACTAAGAGACTTACCCTCTCAGCACTCACCCTGGTAACTCTAAAACAGTAAGCTGAAGAGAAGGCGCTCATGTTTACTGGCAGAAGGAATTTCCTCAGCCAGGAGATGTAGGCCTAAATCAAAGAAGTCACAGGTTCAGTCCCTATTCTTTTCCATATACAAATGAGAAAGAGTTCCATTGAGTGTTTTTATTTCCTTTGTGTTCAGACCTTAACTTGTAATAATGTCATAGAAAATCTAATTATCATGAGAAAGGAAATATAACCTGCTCTGGGTTCTAAACTTCTGTTCTTTGCTTAGAATAGGACAAGAGAAAGTAGTTCCAATAATCCCAAAACCTTTTATGTTTGTCATATTTAATGCTACTCCTGGAATCTATTTTGTGCCACTCTTTGAATAGTTCAGATATTACTTATTTAGAGCCAAGAAAATTTAGAATCAGATTTAACAACCCATGAAATACATATAAAATCAATAGTCATACCCCATTCATGATGATTCTTGAAATCTGGAGAAATCGCCAACATCTATCTAAACTCATTATTGGAAGTCTAACTTAAAATGTTTGTTCCCCCTTGGTTACAAGGTCATTTCATATATTTTAGAAGAAATTGCTATATTTATCACTTCTCGCTAGCTGGTAAAAACTTCTTCCTAAACTAGGGAACAACCTGACACTACAAAAGAAAAAGGCAGAAGGGCTTAAAATACTTTCATCAACTTAAGAAGTAGTAGTCCTTTCCTATTTTCAGTGAATTCAGCTAGCTCCATTTTACTTTAAGCCTAATGTACACTGAGTAAAATATACAGTCCAAAACATAGTTCATCCAGATTTTTTTAAAGCAATTGCAGAATTTCCACCTCATTCTCATTCCTACCACCACTTCCCTTTTTTTCCTCCCCAGAAAACAAAGCCACTTGGTCTTCTTTTTGTCTAACTAAAGCTATTTGTAAGGTTTCTGTTATGACATTTGTATGCTAATAGCTGTTTGGTATTGTTTTACTGTCTAAAGCCCTCTGGCGGACCATAGGCTGTACAAAAGGGTGAGTTTAGCTGCCTGCTAGCCAGTTTCTCTCTTCCATTTTAAATACTTTGCTTTCTGCTTGCTTGCATGGGGCTGCAGCCTAGGTATGCTAGTAAGTTTCACATCAATTAATTATATGAAATGAGATCAAATAAAAACTAACCCTACTGCAATTACTAACACTGCTGTTTTATACAACAGGAAAAAAAAACACATGCAGTAGACATTATAAATGCATGAATACATATGTAGGACTTTCTTTCTGAAGCCACCGCTGGGCATGCTTAGAAAGTGGTGGGAGGAACCTTCAGTATAAAAATGGCTGATGTTACAAGTTTGGAACTTGAATGGGTCTGCTCTAAAACAAAAGTAACAAAAACCACTAAGAGTAATATTTTGTTATAATAACTTTAATTGCCACCTGAATATATTTAGTAACCTAGTGATTTCTTAGGAAGCGCTAAAGCAAGAAATTACTTTGGGGCAACTAGATTGTTTTTCTGTTGACTTATCATTCAGAATTATTCTGGCCAAAATAAGTCCCTCCCCATTAGCTGGTTTCTCAAGTTTCATTTTCTAAATGTCTCCTTTCTCTGTCATTAGAAGTAAGTCAATACACCTAGCTTAGCTGCCCTTTCAAAAGAACTGGGATTCTAGTTACAAAGTCATAAACAAAGTAAACCTCCAGCATTTAAATTAAAAAACTGAATTATATGAATGTTATGTATGGAAAAGTTGAATAATTATACCTCACATAATTGAATGTTCTACAATACACCAAGGAGTATAAACATCAATATAGTTTTTAATGAACTATGTAATAGATTAGCTATAGAGAGAAAGGGCAATTGTTTTGAAGTCACTATCACCAATGTTCCTGAAATGCTGGATGCAATGCAGTTTTTCTTCTAAGAGTGCTCAGTAAGAGAAATGAATACAATGTGATTAAGTTTTATGAAATACGTAACAGCAGTCAATAAAAACAGTCATTTTAAGCTGTCGAGAATTTCCTTTCTTATTAGAAGACTGGCTTCACTCCTTGGACAGGCCATCTTTCCTCTGGGGGACTGTTACCTGTTCTGTAAAGCAAGAGGACCGGAGGAGGTCACTACAAGGTCACTTCCAGCCCCAGGGCCAGGATCCTATGATTAATTTGATAAATGAAATTTTTCTTGCCTATTACCTACAGAGAAATGGATGGATTTTTAAAGTATCAAAGTGGAATTCTATCAACTGGCTACATTATTCTCTTTTCTCAAATTAACCCATCTATCTAGTCACTTATAAATTTAATGATAGTTCTGGGGAAGGGCAGTAATACTTGAAATCTTAAGATTGCTCATATCTATGGAGAAAGTTTATCATTATTTACTTCATAATTTAAAAAAAAATTGAGACTAGGTCTGTCTATCTCACCCAGGCTGGAAGTATACAGCCCAATTTTGATTGGTAGGGCAGCTTTTACCTGCTCCATCGCCCTATCCTTGGGTAGCCTGGGGGCTCCCCACTGTCAGGGGCTGGCTTACCATACTACTGGCTAGGCCTTCTGCTCTCCTGAAGCTCAGTCTCAGCATCCCCCAGAGCAGGTATTGTGCCATCACTCTCAAATATGGCCTAGATTTTTAAATTTGTAGTTTAAATTCCTTAGTTCATGAAATTCTGACTAAGATTCAGATAAGTTAGGCATACTGAGATGCTACAAGGGAACTAAAACAAAGTCTTTACTAGTATATTTACCTGGACTTCAGGTAAATAAACTACCCAAGTAATGTTAATTTAATGTTAATGTTAAATTTTAGTTTCTGGGAATGGACTGGTAATGTCATCACATTTCTAGGGTTTCTTGAGAAGTGAAGTTCCATGCTACAGCTTTTATGCAACTAATTTAGAACTGATCAGTTCTGATAAGCATTTATTTTACCCCCCTTCACACCCAAAAGTTCCAAATCTGCAGGTATTCAGAATAACTGAGATATGAGAAATTAGTTCTTAGAAATATGAATTATACTTATGTTTATAATCATACAAATTAACTCATATGTTGACTATTTTAGATGGGTTCAGAATTGGGACGTGTCAGGTTGTGTGTAGGAAATCCAACTTACTAAATATTAGGAAGAGAAGAAAAATGAAAGTGTTATTTCTTCGTCTCTCCCCCATGTTGTTCTATCCTACACATACATAGACATTATTTAAAAGGATTCCAAAAGAACACATGCATGCTACAACATTCAACTGAATTAAACCCAACAAGAACTTGTTATCTTGCATGGTACATGCAATTAAAATAGCCTGCTGTGAGGAGTCAGCATCTTAATATGGTGGTTGCTTATGCATTTTTGAAGCTTGCTGGTCTCTGGTATGTTAACTCTCTTTAAGAATGAGTATTCTAGATATGATTATCAATATCAATGAAAGATCCTTCCTTAGTTTCTTTAGTGCCTGCTGCATTCTGTTGTGAGTGCCAGAAACATTCATGCATGGTAATTTGGAGTTTCATAGCATCATGACTTGGAATCCATAGGTAGTTTAAGAGATAGGAGTAGGGGAGATCTTAGTATTGAGATACCTTCTAGAATAGTCATCTTCGCCTAAGCACATAAGTTGAGAAATAACTTACATTCAGAGCCTGGACTGGTTACCACTGAGATCTCCTCTCTCCTCGATCACAGAAGGCTAGATGGTCTTGCTAACAGTTCCCAGGTCAGAACTACAGTTGGAGGCAGGGCATGGTGTGTGAAGGATTCATATCTCTGGAGTTTTCATCTGAAAATATAGTTTATAAAAGTTGCTTATTATTAGAAATATAGTTTTGATATACTGAAAAACAATATGAAAGAATGCCATGTCAAGGTATTTGATTGGTAGACCACTTCAGATTGTGCTGTTGACAAAGGCTACCTACAAAAGATAGTCCCTGCCCATTATCAGAATGCTACCATAATAGCTCCAAGAAGGCACAATTCAAAAGCATGGAACCTCCAGAAAAGAATCCTGTTTTCATCCTAAGTTTCTAGTCCTCAGATGGGAAGGTTAAGCAAAAACACCAAATATTTTCTAGTCTGGCCCTTCCCTTTCAATGGCTCAGTTACCAACTTAATTAACCAGTGACTCAAAATTATATTTCTAATAGGGAGTTATTTATTAATAATATCTGATATAGAAGCTAAATGGAGAAATTGCGAATTGAATTTTGTTAGTTTAAAAAAACAGTCTATCTTAGAAATTATGCTAAATTGAGTAAATTATTTTAAGCAGGAAGTGTAGGGTATGTCTATGAGACCACTTTTTAGTTAGAATTTAAGCATCTTATCCTAATTTTTATACAGTCACTATTTCAGAGACCCATAGCAGGAAAAAACAAGATTCCCCTTCTAGTGGGGGAAATAAGAATAAATAATCTACATTACACAGCCATCTTTATCCTGAACGTATGGAGGCTGCAGTTGGCCTGAAAAATAATACCTCTCCTTTTCTAGAGAGAGAAATCATTTCCCTATTCCTTTTCCCTTCAAGACATATGCCTTCAGAAATTTCTCTGATGTTAGGAAGTACTCACAGGAAAACAAGTCTTAAAGACCACTTTCTCTGGAAAGCAATTACCAAATCGACTCCTGTCTTCCCTTAATATTTTAGCAGCAGGGATTACAGGATTATTTGAACCAACCCTGTGAACTGTTAGCCTAGTTTTCCTGATGGATTTTCAACAAAGGTGGGTCCAAAAGTCCAAAAGGACCATATGTAGAAAGTACCAGCAACAGGTTGCAGCAGGGGTGGGTGGGAATTGAAATGCATTTTGATCATGGTTTTAAAAACACCAAAGCTTTCCCTATGTTTGACCTTGGTTCTGAAAATGTATCTATCTATGCCAGATGCTGTCATCCACTATGGTGAGTATTTCCTTCTGCACTTGGCCAGTCAAAGAAGCCATCTGAAATATCCTCAAGAGGTCATTCCCCAAACCCAGTGGATTAATCCTCTAACTTATGCATCCATTTCTCTCTGTGACAATTCTTTAACAATACCTGTAAAAATACATAATGAGATGAGTAAACAGTATTCTAAGCTGACATATCAGTTATGTCACCATTCTTCCCATAGTTACATTTGGGATAGAACAAGAGGCATATTAACAGATTCTCAGTGGCCCAACTTACTGAATAAAGAGCAAGAACTGATCGTGGGATGTGTCATCATGGGTGCAATTAAGATCTCCAAAGTAATTTTGTTTCGCTTACCTCTTGCAGGGACTGAATATTTTTGGAACACAGAGGTGTGTGTTAAATTGCAGACAGCATGCTCTGGGGTGTCATTCTTATTGGGCCTTTCTGTCTTTTTTTTGCAACCCAAATGAGATTTCTGGAAAATGGCAAGATCTCCCTTTTCCTAAATTTCCCACAAGCCATTTCAGCTCTAAGAGCAACAGGTAACTGACTAGAAAGCCACGTATGGCTGCCCTACATATATATATATTTATATATACTGACGTCCAGCATTGCGAGAACCTATCTGCTGAAACTCACTGACTCATTAAACATTTCTCTGGCTGAGCATTACTGAGTAGATATAATGAAGCAGCTTTGCCTTATGCTTAAACCATGAAGCCATCGTTTGCTCCAAGTTTCTTACCTAGGCCTTCTCCATTTGTTCATAAGTATCATTGGACGTCTGACCAAAGTTAACACCACGTGGGCTTTTTGCTGGCTTTCGGTGCTGTTGCTTACTACATCACCTCAATACATTATGATGCAACATTGTCGGATAAGACTGTGACAAAATCTCAACTGCGTTATCATTTTCAGTTTAGAACACTTGGGAAGTTTGAGAAAATGGTTACAGCTCCAAGTCTTACTATCCTTACTACCCTGACTCAAAGCCGGCACGTTGGGGTAAGGGCCAAAAAGCTTACAAAGGGTAGGCTCTTGCCTGGTTCTGCTGTCCTGCTGTTTGCCAGTAGTAGTACAGTTCAGAAAAGTAAATCATGTTGCCACAGAGACTACTATTCTCTTATAATGTTCAAGATCTTGAGGAAGGCCACATGACCCAGGAGTACTATTGGTTCTGTTTCGACAATGTCTGCTGGAATGCAGTTGTGAAAGCAATGACAATGGCCTCTATTTCTGTAAATGAATTGGGATATTTGGCTCATTAATAAGTCTTTCATGATGGGTACTGGCCCATGACAAGACTATTTATAGAGGTAATTCCCTGCTGGAACCTTTAGATGATCAGTTATAACATAGAAAAATCTAGGCAAAACTTTGCTTTTGTCTGTTTGATACGCTTTGACTGACGTATCCCCCATTGAATTGGCTAGCTGTTTTGGTGTCATATGGGCACATCATTAGAGAAAAGCAAAAACAGCAGTGTGTAAAAACTTATACCAAAATCAAGTTCCTCTTTAGTGAGCTCTTTAAGAAAATATATTTTGAGTTATAAATGCTTATTGGAAATCTAAGGAGAGTTCAGTAAATTAATGGTCGATTCCCTATGTTGTTAGTTTCCCTAAACTCCCTTGAAACCTATGTTAGCCTCACTTACGTCCAGAACACCTCTTCCCTGGAATGTAGGTGCAGGCCAAGGATCAAATGTTCAAAACTACTTTAACAATGAGTTTGAACAGTTTTTAAAATAATTCAAAACAACTACTCAGTTACTCTTAGAACTATAACTCAAACTATTTTAGACGGGCAGCGAGGTGGTGCAGTGAGTAGGGCACCATCCCTGAAGTCAGGAAGACCTGAGTTCAAATGTGGCCTCAGACACTTGACACACTAGCTGTGTGACCTTGGGCAAATCATTTAACCCCAAATTGCCCTGCCTTCCCCCCTCAAAAAAAAAAGAAAATAATATTTTAGAAAAAATAGGGGATACAAAAGGACTGATTTGCCCAAATTTTCCATTCTACAATACCTATTCTAATAATCCACCTTGCAAAGTCACCTAGAGAAGAAGATTCCCATGTTAGCCACGTTAGAGCTCTGTGAGGGAAGCCAAAATATCACAGCCCTGTTGTAAATTTTCACAATGTCTTTTCTTTGTAGTTCTCCATTCCATATGCCCCTCTGTTGAGAAAGGAATGTGGCACAGTGGAAAGGCCACTGCACTTGGAACCAGGAGACCTGGGTTTGAAATCTGGTTGTGACATTTATTCAGTGTGTGACTTTGAGCAAGTCACCCTCCCTAAGCCTTCGTTTCTACATCTGTAATAATGGAGTCAATATATGCACTACCTCCCAGGACTGTTATAAATACAGTTCTGTACAACTTTGAGAGTTACACAAACATGAAATAACAAGCCACAAATTGAATTAAATAGCCTGTGATTTCTGAAGAATTTAGTAGTCACCAGTTACAAAATTTGAGCAGGATCTGTAGTGCGCTCGTACGAAGCAGATACAAATCTTCCATTTATTGATTTAATTATATTTCAGTACTTACAGATCTACAATCTTATCAATGTGGATACTCTGTCCACTGATACAGATTACAATCCTGTTACATCTTATTAGAGGGTCTTTGGGGATCAAACATCTGGAGTCATGAACTTCTATAACCTTAGCTAAGCTGGTTATCTAATGACAGGCATGGTCAGTCCGCTGTTGTTACTCAAAGCCTTTCTGGTTTGGTGGGACCTATCAGATTTGATGCTCTAATGATACCCATTTAAGAGCCTACATTAGCAGTAGGATTTTAACAGAGATTTAGATATGTGTTTCTAAATAGTATTTTCTCTTGGAAAAACCTGGCATTCAGATAGATCCACACACATAGTCCCACTGCAGATTATAGGATCATATTGCTAGTATTTTCTTTCTCTTCTACCCTTTCTTCTCCCTTCTTTGATTAACCACAGGTCTGAAAGAACTACTTCTATGCCATTTAAGTTATAAAGAAACAAAAATAAAGCATTACTTTAAAATCCTAGTACATTTCTGATAAATGATCTCTGTATCTAGTATAAAAAAATTTATAAAAATGGCAAATTACATGATTATTCACCTTGTAAAAGGGTAATCATAGGATTATTCTAAATGTTGAGCTTCCATGTATTTTAAATTATTCAATTTCTAAAATTCAAAATTCAATTAACATACTTTTAAGAAACATTTGTTACTTGAAGACAGTTACTCTGGTACTGTTCTCTACTATTTTGTTGTTACCTATCTGTGAGCTTTGGGAGAAATGACTGTTATCCTTCAGTATGAGAAACCGTAGAATAACAAAGGTTAATAGTTCATGGAAAAGAAAAGTTCCTACTAATTAGCAAAATCTCGGCTTTTCCTTCTGTAACATATAGGTACGTCCCCACTTCAAGAAAACCATATGCACAAAAATCCACATTTAGAATCAAACATAAGGGCTGGAAAGGACCTTAGAAACCATCTGATCCAACCCCATTTTATAGATGAGGAAACAGAGGTCCAGAGAGGTAATTGCAAAGTAATAAATTAGGGGTTAACAATGCAAATTTCAAAAGGAATCTTTGCCTTTACAAAAGATTTGCTATTGAATTTCTTTCAACAACCCTCATGTATTTAAAATATTCCATCAGAAAACAAATGTTTTGTGAGAACTTTGAGAATCCATCTGTTAGAGGTAAAATAGCATTTAAGGTTATATACACTTAAACCAAGACACATATTCAATTCCATTCAATTTATTAAAGCCCTATGCAAGACACTGTGCTAAATGTTTACCTATAAGAAACACCAAAAAATAAGATTATGCAACGATGTGACCAGTTTCAAGATTTTAACAAAATCAGAAAAATTCCATCAGTGAAGTTCAGTATCTAGTACACAAAAGCTGAATAAATTGTGTCTATTCAATTCTTCAATTTCTGTAACTACGTAGGACAACTTCATGGGATTTTAAGGCATTAATGTTAGTCAACCAAACCAGTTGAAAGAGCCGCTGGTTCTGTTTTTCCAGTTTCAACACTTTACCCTCCTATCTGATGTAATAGAATAATGGAATCTGGTTTTGTTGTTTTCCTAGAACGTGAAATCAAAGCAGCGCTTAAAGAGTATTCATAATCATAGAATCATTAATTAGCCTGTAAAACATTTCTTCCTTCTCAGTGTCTTTTTCTTATTCTCTAGCAGTTCAGAGGTCCCCTGCGTCTCCCAAGTCTCTAACAAACGCTTTTTCTTTTCTTTTCTTTTCTTTTTTTGCCATTGACTCTCTGCCACGCCTTGGGGTATGCTTCATAGTAGAAGGGATGGTTAGGAGAGTCTTTCTTCCTTTGGAAGTGGTGACACTACAAAGCAGTCTCTTGTTTTTTCAGAGTGAAAGAAAAGGCCAAGGAACTTGAAGACCCGCAGCAGCAGCAGCAGCATCCCGCAGCAATGTGACATTGCTTTTCAGACTGTTTTCATTTTCTGTTTTTAGCAGAGACATGCAACAATAACAAAACAAAACAAAACAAACAAAACCCACTGCAGTTTTCGGAATCTCAACTGCAGGATTTTAACAGTAATGTTTTGGTCATTGCATTTGCACTTTCATGGACAACTTTTAATTTGTTCAGCAAGACATCTTGGAACTCAATCTTCTGTTGGATCATGGGAGAACAAGACACCAGGAGGAATCTGTGAGAGGCTTCCTTCTCTCAGAAAGAAACGGTTATCCTCATCTAGGGCTGTATTCAAACATCGTGTGGAACTGGACAAATATTATACCAAAAATATAGTTAAGAAAAGGTGGGAATGCACGAGCAACAGAGAAAATGCTATTCCTGCACCTGTCAATCATTTCCAAGAAGCTGAATCTTTGGGATTCTCGGTGGAGGGCTTAGATCGTACAAATCTTTATTGGGTCCGTGTGTTCTCATTTCCTTTGCTCTTCTGTCTAGTTTTTTTTTTTTTATCTCTCTACAGCACACTTAATGCAACTTTTTAAATCTGCAGGTTTTTAATGTCTTGTGGAAATTTGCAGAGGGGTGGATGTGTGAAGCAAACGGGTAATGCATGGGAAATAAGGAAGTACAGTTTAAGGAAAGTCTGAAAGTTTCTTTCGTGTGTGTGGTTTTTTCCTAAACCTGCAAAGTATATCAGTCATCACGTCCTTTTTCTCATGTCCAGCACTTTATTTTTTGCCTTACTTTCATGGGAGATGAAAGTTATGTAGAATAATTAGTAAAGCATGTAGCTTTTTTTTTTAGTAACCTTGGAAATTCTTAGTCATTCTAAGGAACCATAAACATTGCCTGGACATTATGCCACTTAAGAGATCAGTGTGGTGCTGCGTTCTGGCCAGTAAATTCCATATTTTGGCGATATTTCATCAAAACTGAGCAGTTTCTGTATATATAGAAAGTAGAAATGGAAAATGAGAAATACTATTTGAAAGGGATTATATTGATTAATTACTAAATATTTTATTCACAAAGGGTCAATAACATGGCAAGATAAAATTATTATTTGTATAGTTTTGTCTGAATGAGCGAGAAAAGTGTGGATGTATTGTTTGTACATATTGTATATATTAAAACAAAGAGATATGTGCATGAATTCAAGAAAAAAAGAAATGAAAAAAAGCAAAGCATTAGTGGCTATGGTCTGTAAAATGAAACAAAAACTTTATTTCACTATAAGAGTACTTTATTTTAAATGTTCTTTAGAAGAACATTTTGCTAAAGCATGACTAAACTGCAAAAAAAAAAGAGCTACTGTATTTAGACTTAGGAAAAAAGGCAGAGTAACATTACTAAAAAAAAAAAAAAGGATATGTTTACATTTAATTTTGGCTACCAGGAGTTTATTTAATTTTATTTTAACTTTTTTTGCCAATGGTGCCAAGTAATGTGAATGCTAATATTGCTTAAGAAAATTAAGTTAATTTTGCAAAGCAGATAATCATAAGAAAAACCAGTATATAGCTTAACACCATCCACTCACTCCAATAAAGAACACTTAGAATGAACATAAACTGAAAAAAAAAAAAAGAAATAGTCTGAAAGTAGAAAAATATGTTTCACATTTTCATATCTCCTGCTGGAAGTCAGAAAATGTAATAAAAATTGCACAAAAAAAATTAAAAACTAAAAATTAAAATGATGCAAACTGGTCTTGTAGGGGTGTCATGGTATATTACTATTTCCACATAATGAGGAGCCAAAGAAATCAGATACTTTAAAAAAAATAGAATCTACTAATGTTAAATTAAGAGAGGGTAAGTTAGTATTTGCTGATACCAGTTTAAAATTTCCAAGCTAAGTCAGAAGATCAGTTGGTGTAAAGTTTATGACAATTAGTTTTGTTTTTACTTGATTTTGGCCATCAACTGTAAGTGAAAATGCAAGGCTTGTTGTGAAGCCTAAAAATATTCACAAACAAGAAGCTTTTAAACTGGTGTCTTTGGAAGGAAGGTATATACAGAAGGACTGGGGTAAAAACTGGGGTCAGTGCTCTTGGTGCCTTTTCTATAATTGTACTTGTTTTTTAATTACTTCCTTTCACTGCCAACCTTGAATTACTGTACAGTATATGTCTTACTGCTCGTGATCAGCTCTGACAACAGTGACAGTCCCACAATGAACAGCCACCTGTACATTTGTAAACTGACCTGACTCAATTTTTTTTAAGTGTGTGGCTCATGCTGCAGCTGTTGCAGTCCCAAAATATCTATTATTTTACAAAATTGGGCCTGTAGGAGAACACTGAGTATTATACACTCATACACACATATACATAATTGCACACACAAATGGGAATAGAATGTGAAGGCCAGATCTTTAGAAATGTCCTGTATTAAAACTGAATTTAGACATGTTTATTCCATTTGTTATAATGAAAAGAATGGATCTTTTTAACAAGAGTAATGACCTCAGTGGATTTGTTTTAACCCTCACATTTCTACAAAAAAAAAGTTTCACATACATTTATTAGATGGGCAAGATAGAAGACTCAGTAAGATATAGAAATACTTAATGTTACTCTTCCAACTCAGAGGGTCTTTATGGAGGGAAGAGAAAGTAGGTGTAATGCCTACTGCATAACCCACCATTGACCACTGAGTTAGTTAAAAATGCACTTCCACTGAAATAATGCATTTCTGATCGCCCTTTTCTTGGTTGTGGATCATAGTTTTGAGTATAAGATGATAGGTAAGCGCAGCTTTCTTGGATAATCTGAATTCCCAAGTGCCAGGAGTAGGATTTCATTATAAAAATTAATAGCTAATATTATTCTGTCTCCTGAAAATTTAATTGCTATTATTACACATTTGAAATCAGCTGTACTGTGTGAACGAAATAAAGACTATAACATGAACCCCCTCTATGGTTGCACGGTCGCTTATGGCAGTTCCACACAGTAGTTGGCGCCCAACGGGGGGTCCCCAAGACTTGCATGTAAAACTAGTCTAGATGTCTCCTTTTTGTAAGTTTTATTTTTGTAATTGTGCATGTAAAGCATCACTGAATCAATGGATCTGTTGAAGAACTCAGCTGCTGGAACCATGCAAAATGTTTTGAATTGCCCTTAAAATATGGAAAATGTTTTCTGAATGCTTTATATTCTTTCTGCTGTAAATTAAAAATGAAGAAAATTTCCCCATACTAAGTGTGGGTGTGTTTTGTTCTTAATTTAAATTTCTCGGCCATTTAAAACCAGGGCACATTTTGCTTAATATCATGTCGTTTCAAGAGTATCCATTTCAAAAAACAAAGTTTGGGTCCACAACCTGTCTTTAATGAACATGATTCACCCAGGCCCTCCAAAGCAATCTCAGGAAAGTTCTACTAAATTTGCAAATAATAAAGTTACTTAAAGGGGTTAAATTAGTGAGAAATAATTTAAAATATTTGTATTTAAAATACCAGACTGAATGAAAAACATGTAACTATGAAGCCTTCCGAGTCACTAGTGACAATCTTCCAAGCTGTTTAAAGTTCTCCAGGGCACCCTTCCATTCCCATTGCCAGCATCCTAGCCTAGGCCCTTTTCACCTTTCCCACATGGATTACTGCAACAGTATCCTACCTGGTCTTTCCCTTAAGAGCCTCTTCCCACTTTAAATCCATTCTACTCCAACATGGGATTTCATTAACATCTTACAGGGTCCTTCCACAGATGCAGAGCACAACTCTACTGCTTCTAAGAGTGATAATGGACAAAAAAAATTTGTCACCCTTCATGGGATCATAGACCTAATGCTGGAAGGAACCTTAGAGGTCATTTAGTTCATCATTTGACCCAGTTCTGGTGTGTGCTACTAAATGTTTAACAACCCTTTGTTGTTTTTGTTATTGTTTCTGTTGGGGGAGGAAGGGTAAGGTACTCCTGATACACTTTTAAGTTTAGTCTGAATCACCAACATTTTCTTCATTATTTTCTTAAGTCCAGGCAATCAACAATCAAGTTAAGGTGTAAAGTGTTCACACTGATATTTTAACAACTCCAGCACACCTCTATCTTTGACCAATCTGACAATAAGCCTCTCCAAACTTTGGGGGACTGGTATCCAGTATTCAGAGCCTTTCTGGTTTGAGAGGTCCTCCCAAAACCTAAGCTTTGCTTACACAGCCTTAAGGAACCTACAACCAAGACGCAAGGACCTAGTGGAAGACCTTCCTTAAAAACTGCTATTTATCAAGTCACTCCCTTGTTCACAAACCTACATTGGCTCCATAGGGCCAACTCAAATCCAAATTCTTCTGCTTAGCTTTAAGACCCTCCAAAATGTGTCCCTTCCCCCACACGCACCCACTGTTTCTATCAAACGTCCTCACTATTCTTTGGCCATTGTTCTTGCCTGTCTACCTTTGCTCTCAAGGTTCTAAATACTTTTACTCCCCTCTGCTTATCTAAATTCTACCCACTCTTCAAATTCAGGACAGATCCCATGTTGCCAATGTAGCCTTCTTTGACTACTCTTGCCCACAGAGTAATCAAAGCTCACTCTCTTTTCTTCCTATTGCTTTTAAAGTTAGTACTTTAACAGTTAAAATAAGGTAAAATGAGGCACACATTTCTAAGCATGATCAATTTATTAGTAAAGTGTGAATTTACCAATAAATAGGATCTCAGCTTCCTCAGCAAAACTAAGACAACCCCCCAAATGTGGGAGACAGTTCTCTTTTATAGTTTTTTTTTGGGTAGTACAGAGCAAAGAACAGAAATTCATAAGTGGGAAACAAGTTATGATTACAAGAGCTCAGCATCACAAATGGCGAAATGAATATGAATGGTTACAGAGCTGAGGCACGGGGGACAATAAGATTGTTTGGAAACTGGGAATGAGGGGCTAGCAACAACCCCCCCTTTTTCCCCTCCTGTGACTAACGAATGTTCATTGTTTGAGTCCACCCGAAAGATTACAGTGGACCAGACAACTTTAGAGAGCAAAGCAGACATCCTTGAAGGATAGCTTGGTGGTGTAAAAATACTAGACCAGACTAGTGTCCACCTGCATCCCCCAAGGAAAACAGATTTCCTTGAGGCAAGGATAGAACAGTGATTAGCAAGAGAACTGGATTTTTTAAGCCCAATTCATTGCAGCCCCGCTGAATTTCTGAACTAAGTACAGAGACAAGAACCATGATTTAGGCAGTTACAGTACAAAAATCAATGAACCATAAAAGAGGATCAATTAAAAGATACCAAATCTATCTGATTATTTCAGTACCCCGGCATCACACTTGTCAGTCAGGTCTCCAATTACTCTATATTCCCCGAGTGCATCTCTTGTATCTCTATCCTTTCCTACCATAGGCTGGGCAAGATGCTCCAGTGATCAGCCCAGCAGGCATGTCCCAGCCATGGGCAAGATCAAGGCTGAGCTAACTGTTAACTGAGCCAAAGAACTCCGATAGCATTCTGAGCTTTAAGACATTATCCAGAGCAAAAAGTCAGCAAACTATGGCCAGAGGGCCAAATTCCATCTGCCAAGAGAGCTAAGAATTGTTTTTACATTTTTAAATACAGCAAAACTTTTATTAAAAATGTAAAAACTATTCTTGGCTGAAGAGTCTCAGGAGAGCCTGTAGGGTCTAGACCTCTAGCCTAGACTCATTTTTATGAGAAAATTCAGATTCAGATGGGAAATGTTGCTTGCCCAGTCACCAAAAGAATAAGTTACTAAGAGAGCCAGGGTCCCATCCCAAACCTTTTAGCAGAAAACCCATGGAAGCAGCATCTTGTCTGGCTTAAGTTTTGATTGATGAGTGAAGTTCAGCTCCAACTTGTACTTTTATTTATGACTCAACGGAAAGGTATATATTAAGCACTTCATCTCAGCTTCTACTTGTGCATTTATTTAGGAATTACTGAAAAAAAAAAAAAAACACGTACTGTGCTTTAAAAAAGCAGCCTGTGCCTGCTCTCAGGGTGCTCGCCTTCTAATATGGTGACTTATATGGAGAGGGGAATGCCAAACTCATTTTATCTGTCAGGTAGCACTTGTAGCTTTCTTAAATACCTTCTATCTTTCACCCAATTTTAATGTAGGTCTGTGCTGCCTGGCTTGCTGGGGTGAAGACCCCACCCTGTATTGTTACATAGGACGGAGCTGAAGCATCCTTGGGGCAGCCAAGGGGGAGCGCTGTGCGCATGCGCACACTCGCGTCGCGGCTGTACCTGGGTCTCCTTTCCTCGTCCCATCCCCTCCCCACTTGGGGACACAGGGGTGAGCGCAGAGGCCGGAGGGAGATCGACTAGAGCACCGCCCCCCACCCTCACTTACCCAGGCCACCTCTTTCCCCCCGCTGGGCCCAGGGCCAGGCACCGAGGCCGCCCATCCCCGCGGCTTCCTACAAGTGTCCAAAGAAACTCAACCATTGAAAGGAAAACAAGAAAGCCCCGAGGGAGAGTTCTCCGCAGGGCAGCCAGAGGGAAGCGGGAGGGAGGGTACGGACGGCAGCCGTCACCCCTCGCCCTCTCCTCTGGCAGTCACAGCGCCTCGAGTGGTGGCAGCGCCTGTTGAAGCCGTTGGGTCCGTTAGTCTGGACGCACGCGCGCGAAACAGCGTGCGCGCGCCCGGAGGTGTGCGCGTGCGCCCCAGCCTCCGCCCTTTTCGACTGCCTCCGAGAGAGCCGTGCCCGCGCGCGTGCGTCCAAGCCCGCTTCCTCTCCCGTGCAGGCGTACGAACGGGCGTGCGTGCGTGCGTACGTACGCTTCGCCTCCAGGCTCCGCCCCCTCCCGCCTTGCGTCACAGACGCGTCCCGCCTGCCAGTCAGTCAGGGAAGCAGGCAGACGGAATCCGGGGGTCTGTGAATCGCTGCGCTCTCCGCACTCCGAGGCCTCGCCGAACCCGCCGAAGACATTTCTCTCCAGACGCGGGGGCCAGCCGCCGACATGTGAGTGACGCGCCGTGGGGCCGGATCGAGCGGGGCTTCGGTCCGGGTGGGGTGTGGCGGAGCTCCGCGTCTGCTGCCGGGCCCGCCCCGCGCCGGGGCGTGTCCCCTCAGTGTGACGGGGGGCGGGGGTGCCCCACCAGGGGTGCGGGGGACGCCCCGGCCCAGGCCGCAGCCGAGAAGCGTTTGTTCTTCCACTGCGATGTGCCGGACTCCGTGCTAAGCACCGGGGATACCGATAGAGATAGGCCCTGCCCTCGAGGAGCTTCCAGTCTAATAGGGGAAACGAGCAAACCTCTGCGGCCAAACCCGCCGTATACGGGATAAATAGGAACTAAGGAAGGCCCCAGAGCGAAGACGGGCTGGGGGAGACTTCCTGGAGGAGGCGCGGCTTTAGTTGGGCCTTGAGGGGTGGTGGTTCCTGCCCGGGCGGATGGCCCCTACCCCACCCCCAGCCTGCCAGACTGAGGCGGTCTCACTGTCTCTGACTCCCCAGACCCGAGTCATGCCGAGAGAGGACTCTCCGTGCCCCCCCTCTTTCCTCCCCGGCCCCCCCACACCCCACCCTTTCCGTTTCTGAAGGGTCGGGCTTGCTGTTGGTCTCTGCCGTGTGCAGAACAGCAATAATAATGATGACGGTCATTAAAAAATAGCTGCCGTTTACGTAGCGTGTTGGAAGCGCTTTCTACGCATGATCCACTTTGAAACTCAGAACAACCCTGTGTGGGCTGGGAACTGAGGTATTATTATGTATACCCATTTTACAGAGGAGGAAACTGAGGCTCAGAGAGGTTAAGTGTCTTGTCAGGGCTACTAGTAGGGGTGGAAGACGTAAGAAAGACATAAGGTTCCCGATTCCAGGCTGGAGCACTACTGCGTACATGAGTGTGTAAAGGAACATTTAGGGTCCTTGCCTCCACTGGAGTCATCGTAGATAGCTTTAGGGGGAAGTCGGATCATCAACATTTATCGCATAGTAACCAAGCTTCTTAGGGTATTTGGAATTACTTTCTTGTTTAGCTTTTGTGGAACATTTCTCCCTCCAGTCAGAGCGTATGCCTTTGGGATTGTTCACTTTTTCTTCTTGAAGGAATTTGGCTTAGGATTTTAAGGTACCTTTTGTGATTGCACTTTAAAATGTGACCTTTTAACTGCATATTTCCTGAGCTTACCCAAGATTTTGCCAAGAATCACATCTGGCACCCCGTAGGGCTGAAGTTTGTGGAATGAAAGGAGGCAGTTGTCCCGTGGGAGCTAGAATCAGAGCAGTCTGCTTGCTTCTCAGGAAAGAAAATGCATTCTGCCAGAACAGAGTAATAATAGATGCTAGCATTTATACAGCACCTACTGTGTGCCAGGCACGTGTTTTTTATAATTACAAATACTATCTCACTTGATGCTCACCACCTCCTTGAGAAGTAAATGCTATTTATTATTAGTCCCATTTTGCAATTGAGGAAATTGAGATAAGCAGAGGTGAAGTAACTCACCCAAGGTCAAACAGTGAGTATCTGAGGCTGAAATCAAACTCAGGTTTTCCTATCTCCATGCCCAGCCCTCTATCCATTTCACCACCTTAGGTGCCCCATAATAAGTACTACTGTGTTGTTGTTCAGTCATGTCAGACTCTTCATGAGCCCATTTTGGGGACTTCTTGGCAAAAATACTGGAGTAGTTTGCCATTTCCTTCTCTAGCTCATTTTACAAATGAGGAAACTAAGGCAAACAGGGTGAAGTGACTCACCCAGGGTCACACAGCTAGGAAGCATCTGGGGCTGGATTTGAACTCAGGTTTTCCTGACTCCAGGCATGGCACTTTATCCATCGCACCATATAGCTGCTCACCAATATGTTCAAAATAATGTTAAGCATTATGGATGATACAAAGAATTACAAGACAGTCTCTGCTTTCAAAGAATTTAAATTCCAGTTGGGAAAACATTGCAAAAATAACCTTACATGTCATCGTTTGACTAAGTATCAACTAACTAATAAAAGCATCTATTCTGAGTTGGAATGGTCAAGGAATACTATTACCTTCAAAGCAGCGCTCTAGTGTCTCTTTTTAGTAGAAAACTTCCCTGATTCTGTCCCTCCCCATTATTGGCAATGTCTTCCTTTTGCAGTTACTTTATATCACCCTCTACATACTTGTGTTTATTTGTGTGTGTGATGTCTCTCTACCTCCAGTAGAACAGTAGAAGCTTCTTGAAGGTGGGTACTGTTAAATTTTTCTTGGCTTTGCAGACCTAGGGAGGGCCTTAGCTCAGGTGCTTTACAGACACAGAGTAGAAACTTAATAAACACCTGTTGAATTGAACTCATGAGAAAAATAAGATTTGATCTTGGCCTTGAAGGATAGGTTAATTCAAAGCTAATGATCACTGCCCCAGTTATTTCTTCGTTTACCTACTATTTAGTGATAGAGTGATTTTAATAATGCTCCTTCCTGAAAATTCAGAAGCAACAAGAAAAAATAATTATAGTAAATGAACTCAGCTATTTCCTTACTGGGGATGAGGCAAAGGGGTAGTCCACAGCTTAACTATGAAAATACCCTGAACTGATAAGAATTGATTTTCTTGTTCAAAACTAAACTCATTATCTTTCCCTATGCCATATTCTGGTGATTTTATCTTTACAATGTCTCTCTGAACATGCCCCCATCTCTCCTATGACGCTGCTACTGTTGTGGTGCAGGCCCTCATTACCTCACGCCTACACTATTGTAATAGCCTTCTGGTTGACATCCCTCCCTCCAGACTATCCTCCCCTCAGCTGTCAGTAACCATGTCACTTCTCTTCAGTAAACTCCAGTGGTTACCTATTGTCTCTAGGATCAAATATGAAATCCACTGCCTGGCTTTTAAAGCTCTTCATAACCTAGATCCTTCTTACCTTTCCAGCCTAACGTTTACATACTCTATAATCCAGTGACACTGACCTCCTCCTTCTTCCTTGAATAAGACTATTTCCCAAGTCCATGCCTTTCCACTGACTGTTCTTCATTTTCACTGACTGTTCCCCATGCCTGGCAGTCTTATTTCCTCATGTCCACTCCATGTCTGGCTTACTTCAAATCTCAGCTAAAAGGCTCCCTTCTACAAGAATCCTTTACCAGACCACCTTAATCTTAGTGCCTTAACTGTCAGTATCTTATTTGTACATAATTGTTCACTTATCAGCTTAGCTGAAGAGCACCTTGAGGACAGATGCTGCTTTTTGCCTTTCTTTGTATCCCCAGCACTTAGCACAGTGCCCAGCACCAGTAGGTGCTTAATAAGTTCTTATTGACTTGACTTAAAAGACTAGGTACCCTGCCTCTGACACTAGCTGACCACTGATGAATCACCTCTGTCTCCTAAGCCCAATTTCCTCATTTGCAAAAAAAGAGGAGAATACCTTTAGGTAGTACCTACTTACTCCATTGGGTTGTTGTAAGGATCAGTTAAAATAATGTATAGCAGAGTATTTGCAAACCTCAAAGTATCATCTAAATGTCAGCTACTATTGTATTTAAGAAATGATATAAGCTTCTAAAAAGAGGAAGTTAAAAGCAGCGTATCTTAGGGCTGTCTAAAACATGGGCTGTGCACCCCCATGCAGCCCACCTGTGTCCACCACAAGCACAGAAATCAACACAAATGCTTTAGTTAAAGCATTTATGTCAATTTCCATGCCTGTAGTAAACACAGGTGGGCCACATAAAATCGCACTGCAGGCTGCACTTTGGACAGCCCTGTCTTAGATCATGGTACAGTGGAGAATATGTTGAATCCAGTCTATCTCTACTGGAGGATTTAATTCAGAGTATCTTGGAAGTGCTGGGAAATTTCAAAGGAAGTAAAAGACTTTAGGAGAAGCTCACTATATCACTATCAGAAAGATTATGTTTAAAAGAAAAAATTAGGGAAGCTATTGTTCCATTGTAGTTCCTCTTTGCTGTGTTGTGCTAGGAGGTCAGAAGATCTTAGTTTAGATTTTGCACTGTATATTGCCATAGGCTGGAACCAATTACTGTATTTTACTTAATCATAACTTTGAATAGCATGAAGTCAACTATATGCAGCCACTTCAGGGAATTCATTTTTTGTACTAGTTGGGGCCAAACTATGTTCTCAGATATGAATTAGATATTCTCAGCTATAAATTTCTTTAGAAAATGTGTTATAATTTGCTAATGGTTATAATTTTGTATGTTACAGGTCAACAAGTGGGCCTTCTGCTTCTGCTGCTGCCTCTGGCAGTAATCGCCGTCTTCAGCAGGCACAAAATCAAGTAGATGAGGTATGGTTTAGGGACGTTGTAAACCTATAACTTCTAACTACAGAGATGGGAAAGGTTAGTCATTAACTATAAACTGTGAGCACTCTGGACTTGAATTGAGAAGTATAATACAAAAAGACCATAGATGTCTGCCACCTTGGGTCCTAACAGCTCTGATATGGGTAGAAGTCAGACACTCCCTAATTAGAATGAATACTCGTACGGCCATAAATTAAACACTTTAAAAAAAATTCCCTGAGAGCTGCCTGCCAGATTGTGCCATGCCCACTAGAGTACCGTAAAGATCAGGTTTATAGATATCATAGACACTTTCAACCTTCTGCCATTTCTGTGGACACACATGTTATTTCTCAAGTACACACTGTCAGTCAATCAGTAAACATTTATTAAGTGCCTGCTATGTGCCAGACACTATGCTAAATGCTAGGGATACAAAAAGTGGCAAAAGGAGCCCTCAGGGAATTTGCATTCTAATGAGGGAGGCAACATGCAAACAAATATACATAGATATGTAATATGATTGTATATAATAATATACAAATATATAAAATATAAATTTTTCCCAGTGTAATAGAACAATCAAAATTGATTAGATAACTCTCCCTTTAGCTTGATAGTATTACCATCCCAAGTTTTTAAAAAGTCGTTTTGACAATGTTCTTGACCGTGTTTAAAGGTAGACAACATTGAACCCATCTGTGCAAAGTAACGTGCATCTGTGGAGCCACTGAGCTATGGGACCTATTTATTTGTGTGTACCTGGAGCTATATAGCACACATCGCAGGGGCTGGGGCCAGGGTGGGTATAATGCTAACTAGTTACAAAAAGTTCTAGAAAAGATAGTTGCTTATTGTTCAACACCGATAGAAGCAGCATGGTGTAGTGGGAAGTGTGTTGGGCCTGGAGTTGGGAGAAGCCTGGCTTTGGATCCTGCTTCAGGCACTAGGCATTACATGACCACGCTGAATTCCTTCCACCTCTTGGAGCCTCAGTTTGCTCAACTGTAAAATGGCATGGTTTGTGAAGATCGTATGACCTGTGCTAGTGAAGATACCAGTTATTAAAGTTTTCAGAATCTTTCACGTTTGATCCATCGAAATAACAACCCTTACATTGTATTTAGAATCAGGAAGTTAGAATCATAGCTATTTTTTTATAAGCTGCCTGCAGGGAGAGTTTCAGGCCTTTGTAGGACCAAGAACACTGATAAATGAACAAGGTCAAACAACTTAGTTGCTGCATAAATTACACAAGGGAATTATTTTCTGTTAAATACCTGCAGGGGGGAATATTACAATACAGATTAGAAAACAGCATTTTTTTCAAGATCCTCTGGATATTTACAAAACAAAATATGACACATTTCGAGTTTGAATTGCCGCAACTATAGGAATAAGCAGCTTTTGGTTCATGGATAGGGGAGCTGCTCCCTTCCCATCTCTGTTGCATGTATATACTTCAGCTGATCACGTTTTAAGCCTATTCATTTATTTCCGCTATACTGACTACTTTTATAAAGTCTTAGATAAACCTGTTTGGTAAAATACAACTCAGTAAACATGGTAATAGAAGGTTTGATGGTCTTCTATGAAATTCATTCTGAAAAGTCACAGTTTCGTTCTCAGAAATGCTTTGTGATTATGTCCTACCACTATTCTTTTCTGATGATGACATTGTAATTGTTCTTTGCTTTGGAAATTTAGTTCGGGCTTTTTGCCAAAAGTAACAGATTTTTCCTGAAAAAAATAATTGGGGAGGGTAAATGCACCAGTTGATGTCATTGGGAAATTCTGTTCAGTCTCTTTATTTAACTTCTGTGAACCTCTTGGTTTAGGTAGTGGACATTATGCGAGTCAATGTGGACAAAGTTCTAGAGCGAGATCAGAAACTTTCTGAGCTGGATGATCGCGCTGATGCCCTGCAAGCAGGGGCTTCCCAGTTTGAGACAAGTGCGGCGAAATTAAAGAGGAAGTACTGGTGGAAGAATTGCAAGGTAAAGTTCAACCCCTTAGACAGCTTTTCTCTGCACAGATCCTGTCCTTCACTCAGGGCAAATGGGTCCTGGAAAGCTCTTCCTAAATACAAAGTTCTCCAGGTATGTGACCATCATGAATCTAGTGGTCCAGAAAAGAAGGCTTCCATTGCCTCCCAGGCCAAAAGCATTTGTAGAGTGCCCATAAGTCCCAAAAATGAGTTTCATGAGCTACATGGAATCATGGAAAGTACAGTGGGTTTGGAGTCAAAAGGTCCTGCTGGATTACCCAGGGACCTTGGACAAAATGACTTCTTGAACCTTGCTTTCCTCATCTGTAAAATCAGGGGGTTAGAATAGAGGATCACTGAAGTCTATTCCAGCTCAAAGTCCTATGGTCCTCAGAGTGTTTAAAGGTAGTATAATTTAGCACAGGACTGGAAAAGTCATAGATGTAGGCTCAAGTCCTGCCTCCAGAATGCCTGTAAGCAATTCACAGAACCTCTTTGAGCCTCAGTCTCCTGATCTGTTAAAAAAGGCAGGAGGAGTTGGATTAGATCACATGTAACATTGCTTCCATCTTTTTTTTTATAGCACTGTGAACTTTCCCTCTCAGCTTCACGGGGTTGTTGAGAGAAGTGTTTTGTACATTTTAAAGTGCTATATAAATGTTAAACACCACTGTTTTTTTCTGCCCCTCCATACTAACAAGAATTCCCCAGAGTCTGTGACAAGCTTATGCGGAGCAGGGTATCCAAAGCCAAGCACAGAATTCAGAGAATCTCTGGCAGAACTATGGGCACAGTATATATAGCCCACGTCAGGGAAGGAATGGTCGGTCTACCACAGAACAGACCCACAGCAAGCTTGGCAGAAGATTAGGAAGTAGCCACGAAATGATAGTGGTCAAAGAAGACTAATGCACTTTTTACAGAATTATCAAATGTGCCCTTACAAGATTTGCAGTCCTTTTTGTCTGTTTGCTTGGTGTTTGGAAAGTTTTCGCCTAGTTGGAGTAATAATCCTTTCCTCACGTGGAAAACCCAAGAATATAAGTCTTTTGGTACCCAAAGGGATACTAAGTATATTAGAACGAGCTCCCAACTAACTTAGAAGTCCAGAGTCCATTTATCAGGAATGCTTGAAAATCCTCTATTTCATTGAAAGGCCATTTTTCCCCATGAAGAATTATACTCAGTTTTTCTAGATAGGTGGTTGTTGGTTATAATCCTGCCTCCTTTGTCCTCTCATATACCATATTCCAAGCCCTATTATCCTTTAGCGTAGAAGCTGCTAAATCTTGTGTTATGACTGGCTCCAGGATACTTGAATTGTTTCTTCCTGGCTGCATGCAATGTTTTCTCCTTGACCTGGGAACTCTGGAATTTGGCTATAATATTCCTGGGATTTTTTCAGGAAGTGACTGGTAGATTGTTTCAATTTCTGTCATATCTTCTAGTTCCAGGATATCAAGGCATTTTTCTTTGATAATTTCTTGAAATATGATGTCTAGGTTCCATTTTTGGTCATTGCTTTCAGGTAGTCTGGTAGTTCTTAAATTGTCTCTCCTCGATCTATTTTCCAGGTCAATTGTTTTTCCAATGAGATATACTTAATGTTTTCTTCTATTTTTTTTCATTCTTTTGACTTTGTTTTATTGTTTCTTGATGTCTCGTGGAGTTATTAGCTTTCTTAATTTCTTTTCCAATGAGTAGAACAATCTAAATTTGTCTCTTATCAGGATATTTCACTATTGTATGGTATTCTTCAGTAAGCAGGATAATCTACACATTTGAAGATGTGGAATGGAATATGTTTTATTACAGATGTGGGCGATACTAATTACCGTTGTGATTGTGATCATCATCATCATCATTGGTGAGTGCATGTGCTATAAACAAAGTGAAAAAATACTCTTTAAAGTGTTACTTTTAGGTTTAGATAAGGTGTCCCAAAAGTTTTAATTCAGTTTTAAGCTATTAAAGCTTATGAGTCTTTTTCTTCTTTTCCTTCTCTTCCCTCTTCTCTCTGTCCCCTCTTCCCTCTCTTTCTTCTCTCTCCCTCCTTCTCTCTCTCACTCCTCTCTTTTCTCTCTCCTCTTTCTCTTTTCTCTTCCCTCCTCCCTTGCTCTTCTCTTTATTTCTTCTCTCCTCTCCTTTTTTCCTCTCTCATCTCATTTCCTCTAGCAATGTTTAATCATATGATTGTGCTATTATTATTATATAATTAAATTTGATTTATTCTTTTAGCTAAATCTTATTTCATGACTTCAGTCAATCCCTGATCTCTTCAATGTGGGTATTCTCTTTTATCTGCTTCTAACAGAGCACTACCTGCTTCTGAATGTTTACGTTAAAGCTGATCTCCTTCCTCTAACTGACAGAGTCCATTGTCATTTTTAGCCCAGTAGTTGGAAATTGTTTAGAGAAGTATGTCTCCCAGGGACTATTTGTTCTACAGTTGTTAGTAAGTGCCTCCTTTGGAAAGAATGTGATGTGAATGGAGACTTCTTTTTTTTTTTTTTCCTGGAAAATCCCTAGCTCTACATAAAGTGTAGATAAACCAGTTAGGGCATCTCCAAAATGGAATTTTCATGAACTGTTGCCAAAAATTTATTTAGGCCAAAGTATTAATTTTATATCAAAATTATGAATTTGAATTCACATCTAAAATGTTATTTTTTTTCTTCCTTCTATCCCTTCTCCTTGTTTATTAGTGTGGAGTGTTTCTTCATGAACAGCCAGTGAAGCTCAGGCCTGCGGTTTGAGAAACGTCGTCAAGTCTTTTGACTTAAGCCTGCTGTATTATCAAATTTACGTACTGTTATGTATAAAACAAAATTATTTTTGTTGGTTAATGTAAAGTTCGATTTATAGGAAATTGCTTTTTTAATATATATAATGCATATATATATATATATACACACACACACATCTATACATATTATACTCCTAATTAGAAATGTCAGTAGCCCAGCTCACATTCTGTACAGTGCCTTGATAAACTTCCATGTGAGCCGATGAAGAAGACTTCTTAAGTTCTAGAGTTTCATGACTTAGATGGAATGTTGCCATTGACTTTCTAGAAACAGGGTTAAAAAAATACTTGTTCAAGCCTGCTTTCCTCTAAGCGTGAATTTCATATTTTCTAATCCACATTTTAAACCAGTGAATAATCAGATGTACAATATGTGCCTTCCTGAAAGAAAACTACACTACTGCTTAGCACAAATCTGCCACGTTGAACAGGCTGTGCCTTATTTTGATATTTTTCTGATGCCTTATAAAATAACCCACTATCCTTTGTAAACACTACTGAGTGTTTTTCATTGTATTTCACGTCAGACAGTGATAAAATGTGATGGTGTGATTCACCTTTAAAACATTGACAAGAGGACCTCTGGGTCATTGGTGATGATGTGTAAGATGTACTGTGGATAGTACCAAAATTTCTATTTTTGCCAAAACATTAAATGCCGGTAAATATTCTCAGCCTGTTCCAGTTAAGGCATGTTTGCCATAGCTTAAGAAAGTGCCAAATGGAAGTCAAAGTTCCAGGAGAATTAGAATATTGACAGTGCTTTTAAACTTTGTATTGCCTCACAAAACCTTTTCCTTCTTTGAAGTACTTTAGTTACTGTGTTTCTGCTTGTGCTTTTCCCTAAGAAGCCAAATCAGAAGTGAAGTGGAAGCTCTCCACTCCTCTGTACCTCCACCATGTACTCCATCTTCATTGTTTTATCTGGTATGATAAATGCAGTATGAACAACCGCCTTTGACGTTGCTAAGAATTATGTGTGAAACAACTTTGTGGCACCACGTGAGACTATGACTTTGACTGATCGTTCTTGGCCCCAGTTACAGTTGGTTGTACATTTTTGTTATTATTTGAAGTTCTCCCTCCATTTCCCAAATCAGACTTCTAAATTTTCCTTTCGTGTTACCCTGGCCAGTGGCACTTTTTACATGGGAGAGATGCACAGGAAATTGGAATTTTTTCGTGTGACCAATTGTGTGTCCAAAGGGTTACTTTGGAAATAGCTAGTGTTATTTATTTATTTATTAGTTATTTCAGATTTCACCCATCTCACATCCATCAGTTACTTTTCTAAAATATACTAAGTCTCTTTCTGTGTCAGAACACATGATCTGAACAGGGAATTATATGGATAGACAAAATAGCCACAGGAGATCTTAGGGCAAAATTGAGATCTCGTCATAATGTTACTCATTGGTCTGAAATTGCGATTCAGTTTGTTGCATATAACATAACAAAACTTGTGACATAAAGGGCAAATGAGAGTTGCGTTGAGTTTTCTTAACTTCTGTTCCTCTGCTATCTCTGAAATGTTTTTATGTAGAAACAGCTTGTGCTTTGTACAGCCCTAGCGGGAAAGCAGCTGCCCATTTACCAAGTATCACCAATACCTTTGCAGACACTGCCCTGTCTGGTTGTAACTCGAACACTTTGGTGCTCCTTATTTTGCCTTGGCATCTAACCCCATTTAACCCACCAGTTACTGCCTTAAACCAAGAATGCTTTGCTTGTTTCTGACCATGTGTTTAAACTGGGGCCCTCCCCTAATGGAATGTGCTGAATAAAATGTTTATGGATGTAATGCTTGTCCTTGTATTCTCTGCAAGATTGTAAACTGGAGTTTTCGTGCAAGGGGCACATCCCAGAATTGGCATTCACCCTCTCCCTTCCATTACCATCTCCTGCTCCCCATTGTCTGTTTCTACATTGAGCATCATGAAATTAATCATTTCTCCCTTTTCACACTCAAGTTTATAGACCCAAGTGATCCCCATACAAAAACTCAGCAAATCAGCATTTTAGAGTTAGAAGGAACCTCCAGAGGCAGCTAGTCAGTCCATAAACTGAAAAAGAATCCCTGCTACATGTCCAACATCTGGTCACCCAGCCTCTGCTTGAAGACTTCCCATGAGGGGGAACCCAGGATACTTTGGCATCGCTCTGATTGTTAGGAAATGTTTCCTTAAATGGGGCCTAAATTTGCCACTTGGCAAATTCTGTCCATCACTCCTGGTTCTGGCCCGTAATCCCTCTTCCACATTGCCTGTCATACAGTTGAACCCAGCTGCCATATCCCAGTGGAGCCATTGCTTCAACAGAGCTAAGCATTACCATTTCCTTCAGCTGATTCTATACGATACGAACTCAGGCCTTTTGAGACATTCTGGTTGCCTTTTTCTGGCTGTAGTCCAACTTGATAAAGTGTCCTTCAACTGTGGCATCCAGAGCTGAACATGATGCTCCAGGTTGGGTGTCGCTAGGGGCAGGGGGTACAGAATAAGCATTTATTAAGCAGCTATGTGCCATAAGCTTGGCGGAGCACTTTTTACAAATAATCACATACAGTTGAGAAAACTGAGGCAAACAGGTTAAGTGACTTGCCATGGGTCACATAGCTAGTGTTAGATTTTAATTCTGAGCTTCCTGACTGGGCCCTGTGCTCTATGTTAGGGCAGAATACAGAGAATCTGTCACCCTAATCTTGAAAGCTAGGCCTCTCTGTGGGTATTAAAGTCATTCAATAAAAGATTTAGTGCAAGAAATTTGCTTACGTTCCCTGTAATCTCCCTTAGCATCAAAAAAAGAGTGCCAAATATTTCTCAAGTTCGCTTGGAAAATGAAATCCTGATAATTGTGTGTAATCTTTGTATGCCTAATTGTTCCTTTTCTCCCATGTCTTCTCAGGGCTTGAGTTAATCCCTATGTTGAGGGTTTCCAATGTATATCTCCATCGCACTCACTTCACCCAAACACTAGTCCTCTGTCTCCCAACTGATCCATTGTATGTTTCTCTTTGGATGTCATGCCATCACCTCAACGCGTTCTGGCCAAATACTTTCTCTCCCACCCCAAAATGTCTCCTGCGTCTCCCTGGTCTCTGTTACATTAACATGCCCAGAAGTCCCCTGTGCCAAAAACCTTGGTGTTTTGCATTGGCCCCTCTTGTTCATCTGTGACTTCCCATCAGTGCACCAAGTGTGATTGCTCTGATTTGAGAAGTCTCCAATCTGTAACTTCCTCTCCATCCCCAATGCTACTACTCTAAATAAAGGGTTTCAGTGCTTCACTGATAGATTATTGCAACAGCCTGTCTTCGGGATTCCTTAGCTGCCCTCTCCTCACTTGCATTTATCCTACATCCTAAACAATGTTTTTATTTGTTGCTCTTTCTTGCAAAAACCTCATGACTCTTACCATCAAGTATGACCCTAGTCATCAAAAGACAAAAGTGGAAGAGAGGGACTACAGATAGAAACTAATAAACTTCAGTTACATAATTGGGGGCTTTTTTTAAGTATGTAGATTACATGTAACAAAGTAGTTACAAAATTGCCCAGATTTCAACCTCTTTAATCTTTCATTTTCTTCTATGTATTTTTGGTTGTTTTGTTGATGCTCCTTTTTGCATCTCTATTACTCCCCACTAATTCACTTCTCTCTGAATAAAATCTTCCCCCCTCCTCCCACTTCACCATAACAAATAGTCAAATAAAAGAAATCAACAGATTGGCCTTGACTAAAAGAAAAGATGGCAGCAAGGTGGAAAGCGCTGGGCCTGGGGTAGGAAGACTCATCTTCCTAAGTTCAAATCTGGCCTCGGACACTAGCTGTGTGACTCTGGGCAAGTCACTTGACCTTGTTTGTCTCAGATTCCTCATCTGTAAAATGAGCGGGAGAAGAAAATGGCAAACCACTCCAGCATCTCTACCAAGAAAACCCCAAATGGGGTCACGAAGAACTGAACATGACTGAACAACAAAATGAAAAGATATCTCATGTTCTATACCTCTACCATCCCCTCTCTGTCAAGAAGCAGGAGGCATGCTTCTTTATCAGTCTTGTAAAGTCTTATTTTTCATCTGCATTCATCACTGAGGTCACTGCATTCATCAAGTTAGGAAGTCTTTCAAAGTTGTTTTCCCTGACATTATTGTGATGATTTGTGTAAACTGTTGAACTAGTTGCTCTACAAAGCCTTTCATGATGTGGCCCAACCCTACCTCTCCTATTCTGCCTCATTCGGGTCAGACTTATTATCTCACAAAGATGCTATACTCCTTCCAACCTCCATGATTTTGTTCACATGCTCTATTACTCCCCACTAATTCACTTCTCTCTGAATAAAATCTTCTCCCTGCTCCCACTTTACCATAACAAATAGTCAAATGAAAGAAATTGTAAGATTGGCCTTGACTAAAAGAAAAGGTGGCAGCAAGGTGGTGAGTGCTGGGCCTGGAGTAGGAAGGCCCTTCCTATACCCTCCCTTCTAACAAACATCGGATTGAGAGCCTAATGGATGAATTAACAGGAACAGGGAGGCTGTAAAAAAAAAAAAGTGCTGCTTTGAGGAGATGACAGTGAGTTAAATTAGATGACAATATATCCATTTGCGATCTCCAATGGGCAGCTGGAGATATGAGCAAGGAAATAGATATGTAAGAGTCATCCACATAGAAGTAGTAATTAAAGCTGACAAAATAGATGTTTTCTAAGAGAGAAAATGTATACAAAGAGGGACAGGCCTGAGATTTATTCAGCACACTTCAGAGGAGAAAGAGGAACCTGCTAAATAAGTAGAAAAAAGGCAGCAGAAAGAAATAGGATGTTGCAGATGCTAAGTTTCAAGCCAGGAAGTGTCAAAGGCAAAGGGCAGCTAAGTGGTGCAATGGTTATAGTGCCATGCCTGGAGTCAGAAAGACTCATCTTCCTGAGTTCAAATCCAGCCTCAGACACTTCCTAGCTGTGTCATCCTGGGCAAGTCACTTAACTATTTGCCTCAGTTTCCTCATCTGTAAAATGAGCCGGAGAAGGAAATGGCAAACCACTCCAGTGTCTTTGCCAAGAAAACCCCAAATGGGGTCATGAAGAGCCAGACATGACTGAAACAACTGAACAAGAAGTCAAATGCAAACCTCCCACCTCTGAGCATTTTCTCTGGCTATCCCTCATGCCTGGAATACTCTCCCTCCTTATCTGTCTCTTGGCTTCCCTGGGTTCAAGTCACAGCTAAAATCTTGCTTTCTATAAGAAGCCTTTCCCCATCCCCCTTACGTTCTAGTGCCTTCTATTGATTATCTCCAATTTATCCTATCTATAGCTTGTTTGTACATAGTTTTTGCATAATGTCTCCCCTTACGAGAAGGGACTGGTTTTTTTTTCCTATCTTTGTATTTTCATTGCTTAGCACAGTGCCTGGCATAGCATAGGTACTTAATAAATGTTTATTGACTGCCTGATGAAGGAGAATTAAGATGGAGAAAAATCCATTAGATTTGGCAATAAGATCTTAAAGTTATAGAATCTCAGAGTGGAGTAGCCTTTCCAATAAGATCAGAGGTAAAAACACAGATGTGAATTTTCACCACTATTTAACATAGCCCTAGATATTCTGGATGTAGCAATAAAACTATAAAGTAACTCTAGTATCGTTGGTATGGCACTAAATCTATAAATTAATTTAGTATAATTTTAGTTGTACAGTATAGTAGTTTAATTTTATTGATATTCAATCATGAACAATTGATATTTCTCCAATGTCTTCCTTTATTTCTCTAATGAGTTTTTTTGTGGTTGTATTCATACAAGATGTCCCCAAAGTAAAGACTTTGGACTAAGACTCTGAGGGACACACTTTAAGTTTAAATATCTTGGTAGGTGAACTCCCAGTTATTTACAATATCTTGCAATTATTTTGAATGGGCCTTCTTTTTTCTAGCTCTTCCTACTTGGTTCTGTTAATTAATATTCAGAAAGGCAGATGATTTTACAGCTTTTTTTATATTCTACTTTACTGAATTTATTGCTGCAATTAATTTTTAGTTTGGATTGCTAGAGTTCTTTAAGTAGGCCACTATATTATCTATAGTAATGATGGAAATTTTGTGTCTTCTTTGCCTATGTTTATCTCTCCCAATTTATTTTTCTTGTTTTATTGCTACATCTAGAATGTCTAGAGCTATGTTAAATGGTGGTGAAAATTCACATCTGTGTTTTTACCTCTGATCTTATTGGAAAGGCTACTCCACTCTGAGATTCTATAACTTTAAGATCTTATTGCCAAATCTAATGGATTTTTCTCCATCTTAATTCTCCTTCATCAGGCAGTCAATAAACATTTATTAAGTACCTATGCTATGCCAGGCACTGTGCTAAACAATGAAAATACAAAGATAGGGAAAAAAACCAGAAAACAAGGGCTGTTGTCCTTTGTCCCCGAGGAGGATCAAAATGACATTACTATGTTAGAATCAAGTTACAGTGTGCCCAGCTGTGGTTGATCATACCAATATGAGCTCTACCACCGATCAGGTACAAATAATCCATGTGAACATTTGGGGTGGATTCTCTAAATTTTCACCTCTCACATTTCTTTTGAGCTACTTTGCTTCTGCTTTGGTCATAGAGCACAGCACCTTCTGTGATTCAGTTACACTATGCTGGGCATTCCTCTGCACCTTTTCTAGCCCCTTACTCAGAGCAGGAGGTGAGCAGTGCAATCCTTAAAAGGCTGCTCAAACACCTAGGGGGCTGCCAAGTCCACCACTGCTTCCAGTAAGAAGACAACCCTATGGCCTGGGCTGCCTGTGTGCAGCGTTGTGACTACAGCTTTCAGTGTATCCGCACCTGCTGCTTCATCATTTGCCTGTTGCTACAGGACTCTGAGGTAGGTAAAAATGGTAAAATGGTGTGGGAAATATAGTTTGATTCGTGCATATATTGGATTTAAATGAAACAGAGCTGTACGAAGTCATCGACCTCACTCTCTCTTCCAGAGTCATCACGGTCCTGTGGCAGGATGGGATCAAGACAACTGGTGATAGCTCAAGATGCAGTGGATGACCTTGGTGTCTTTGGTGTCTGACCAAGCTCTAAGCCCTTCACACCACCTGCTTCAGCTGCCTTCATGGCCATGGGACAAAGTGTTCTCATCCACCCATTCCACAGGGGAAGTCTTTTCATGCTTGGGGTAGACACATCCTTTACCACTGATGAGTTTGAGACCCCAAGGTTACCCTCAACCTGGTTTAGCCCTTCTGCTGAAACAGTTTGACACAGTGTGGCCACTGTGCGTGCTGCAGCTTCTTGGAACCACAGGGGAGAGTTGGGTAGATCAGATAGACACCAAAGATTGAAAGCATCCGTGAAAAGGGCTCAACAGCCTTCATACCTGAGTCTTCCCTGAACACATCTGACACCCCATGAAAAACAATATAATTCATCTGGAAGGATATTTCCTCAAGAAAAATAATGGAGGGTGGAAATCAAGGGGGCCTTGCACCATATTTCAAACTATACTACAAAGAAGCAATAATTGAAACCATTTGGTACTGAATTAAAAAAAATACAGAAGTTGATTAATGAAATAGATTAGGTAAACAAAACCCAAAAGTATTGAACATAGTAGCATAATGCTTTACTATTTTTAAAAAATATTATTTTTCCCAATTTCATAGAAAGATAATTTTTAAAGTTCATCTAAAAAAAATAGTTCCAAATTCTCTCCCTTCTCCCCCCACACCCGCCATGGTAAGCAATAGACATAGGTTATACATTATTTTAAGATAATATTTTATTTTTTCCCAATTACAAGTGAAGAAAGACAATTTTTAACATTTTTTAAAATTTTGAGTATATTGCTTAATAAAGCAAGTGACACTATCTACTTGTGTAAGGATACCCTATTTCACAAAGACTACGAAGAAAATTAAAAAGCAGCCTGGCAGAAATTAGGTTTAGAACAACATCTTATACCATATGCCACAATAAGTTCAAAATGGATATATGACCTAAATATTAAAGATCATATCAAGAAATAAGTAGAAAAGGGAAGGAGAAGTAGTACAGTTGTGACTAGGGGAACAATTCTTAACTAAACAAGGGAGACCAAGTTCAAAGTGCTCTGCAGCTTTAATGGCCTTTGGAACAAATTGTTCTCATTTACCTATTCAACTGAGGAAAATCTTCACATACTTGGGATAGCCATTATATATAGGCCAGCTCTAGCCACCCTTTTCACCTTGCTCTCCCTGTAAGGTTAATGGGGTATAAGATCTTCCCTGGCCATTAATAGGCCTCACATGGAGCCCATTAAGGGAAGCTTGCTTAGATGGAGGCTTGCTTACAGGAAGACTTTCACACCTGTTGGTCCTAAGCTAATTAGGCACTGAGTCATGAGGATTGTAATGCCTTCTGGCTCTGCGCCTATTAGCCAGAAGTACATACTCTGAGGTGAGGTTTTGCTTTGGGGGCTTGCTTATGAGAAGGACCTTGTGATTCCCTGGTTGAGACTCTGAGCGGCCATGTGTTCAGAGCTCCCTGACTGCCCAAAGGTAAAGGCTCTCTTGATCCAGTGGTGTATGTAAAGTGTATAGCAATATTGCTTTGATTCAGGCAGTAGAGCCCTGTCTGTTGGTCTTTATTTCTTGGCTTATGTTTTCTCTGTTTGTATTTTCTCTGAAGTTCAGGGTGCTGACTTTTCCTCTGAATTGGTGAATGTAATTAAAGATTGTCAGTCTCTTAAACAGCTATCTTTCCTAGTAAAGCAGATCTAAGAATCTGTGCTAGCAGCCATTCTGGGTATGCCAGTGTGGTTGCTGTTACACTCCACTATGGTCTTCTCCTAAGCTACATTACTGTTATACATATATCCTCTGTTCCTTTCCCTCTATCCCTCCAACCTCCTTGTCCAATTCTGGAACCACAATCAAATCAGTAATGCCAATCCTACTGGAAGGAGTGTATGAATCTATTTCCTGATGGCCAAAATAAGGCTCCCTGGTCACCAAACCCCAAATGCTTTGCCATCTCCTCTAGAATTCAGTCTCCTTAATGGCAGGGATTGCTTTGGCTTTTGTATTTAGCACAGTGCTCATGCACAAATCAGGACATTACTCCTGATGTCATTGGTCCTCTTCAAAAACAAAGGATGAACAACAAACAAGGGAAAGAGGTGGTTATTTTAAAAAATAGTAATAGCTTGCATTTATATAATGCTTTAAGATTTACAAAGTGATTTACAAATATCTCATTTTATCTTCACAATAACCCTGGGAGGTAGGTGCTATTATTATCCCCTTTTTACCGATGAAGAAACTGAGGCAGAAAAGAGTCCAGGGTAACACAGCCAGGAAGTGTCTGAAGCAGTATTTGAACTCAAATCTCCATGACTCCAGTTCCAGCATTCTATATACTGCCCTATCTTGCTTCCTCATGTACGATTTTGATTATGTAAAAATTTTTCAAGCTTTTGCACAAGCAAAATAAATGTAATTAGAATTTTAAGGGGAAGGGGGCAGCTAGGTGGCACAGTGGATAAAGCACCAGCCCTGGAGTCAGGAGGATCTGAATTCAAATCTGACTGCAGACACTTGACACCTATTAGCTGTGTGACCCTGAGCAAGTCACTTAACCCCAATTGCCTCACCAAAACAACAACAACAAAAAGAATTATACGGGCAATAATTTGGGAAACTAGCAAATTTGGGAAACTCATAAGTTCTTCTATCTCAAGATATATCAAGAATTGATACAATTATATAAGAAAAAGAGCCATCCTTCAATGGATAAGGGGCCAAAGGATTTGAACAGACACTTCTCAAGTAAAAGAAAAAAACACAAAGACATCAACAACCACATGAAAAATGCTACAACTCTCTAATGAAAAATGCAGATTAGGACAACTCTGTGGTTCTACCTCATTAAATTAGCAAAGATAACAAAACAAGCAAGTATTGATTATTGAAGGGAAAACAGAACTGTTACGGTAATGCACTATCAAATAGAGCCGTGGATGAGTCCAAACGTTCTGGAAAATAAAGTCACTAAACTGTACATGCCATATGACTGAGTGATTACACTAATAGTCATCTACCTCCTCAGAGGTCAAGGATAGAGGGATAAGGACCCATGTGTACAAGAATATGGACAGCAGTACTTTTTTGTTGTAGTAAGAAACCAGAAGCTAAATAGGTTGCCCACCAATTGGGAGATGGCTGAACAAGTTCTTATGTGAATGTCCTGGAATATTATTGCAGTGTAAGAAATGATGAATTCAGGTAAACATAGACTGACAAAGAGTGAAAGCATAGCACCGGGAGAACAATGTATGCAATGAATACAATAATATAAAAGAACTAACTTTATTTTTTCCCTTTTTTTGGAGGGGGGAAGGCAGGGCAGCAATTGGGGTTAAGTGACTTGCCCAAGGTCACACAACTAGTAAGTGTGTTGTGTGTCAAGTGTCTGAGGCCGGATTTGAACTCAGGCCCTCCTGACTCCAGGGCCGGTGCTCTACTCACTTTGCCACCCAGCTGCCCCAGGAACCAACTTTAAATGACTTCAGAACTCTGATGCAAGGAGTGACCAATCACAATTTCAGAGGACCGGGGATGAAGCACATCACCCGCCTTCTGGCAGAGAAGGGATGCACAAAATGAGACAGCAACTTCAAGTGTGGCCAATCTGTCAATGAGAGAGAGAGAGAGATTAATGACACAGATTGGTTATAAGGGAGGGATTTGATGGGAGTAGAGGGTATAAGTTAGTGGGTAGTCATAGACGTGCAAAAAAAAGAGCACCAACAGAACTTTTTTCAGTGCCCAAAAAGAAGTACAGAAAGGTATACAAACAGCAATTTTGATACTACCTTGTTAAATTTAAAATATACTTTAAAAGACTGTAACAAGTTCATGATTTCTTGTACATTTCTTGTTTTTTCTATTTGTATATTAAAATTTTTGCATTTGCTGGTAATTGTAAAATTCGTAACAAAAAAAGAAAAACTATTTTTCAAGAACCTCATTGCTGGAAGAGATATTCTACCCTGAATCTGAGCAAGAATCCCTTCTACAATATTCCATGAACTCCACTAGAAAACCTCCAATAGTGGGAAACTCACAGTGGGGCAGCCCCACCTACTTGTAGATATTTCTCATTATTTTAGGAAGATTTTCTTCAGGTCAAGTCTAAACCTACTCTCTACCCATCATTCCTCATTCTGCCTCTCAATCCAAAACAAGTCTAATATCCTTTCTTCAATATGACAATTCTTAAAATATTTGAAAACTTATCAACTCTCTATGTCTTCTCTTCCTCAGGTTAAATATCACCAGTCCCTTTAACCAATGTTTACATTGCATGGTCAGTCAATCAACAAGCATTTATTAAGTTCCAAATGTGTGCCAGGTACGGTGTGGTAGGTACTGAAATTATAAAGAGAAAAAAAGAGTTTTATCCTCCATAAGCTTACGTTTTCTTCTAGGAGACAAGATGTAACACAAAATATATTAAAAGTTAATGGGAGGACCTAAGCTCAAATCTGGCCTCAGACACTTGACACTTACTAGTTGTGTGACCCTGGGTAAGTCACTTAATTCTGACTGCCTCAAAAAAAAAAGTTAATGTAAGGTAACTGTGGTGGGTTGAGGGACAAGGCAAGGCACTAGTAGCTGCAGTCATCAGGAAAGGGGAAAGAAAGAAAGAAAGAGAAAGAAAGAAAGAAAGAAGCAAGGAAGGAAGGAAAGAAAGAAGGAAGGAAGAAAGGAAGGAAGGAAGGAAGGAAGGAAGGAAGGAAGGAAGGAAGGAAGGAAGAAAGAAAGAAAGAAAGAAAGAAAGAAGAAAGGAAGGAAGGAAAGAAAGAAAGAAAGAAAGAAAGAAAGAAAGAAAGAAAGAAAGAAAGAAAGAATCTAAGGAGGAAGCTAAGGAGGAAGCTAAGGCAGGAGTGAAGATAGAGTGCATTCCAGACACTGGGGACAACCTGTGCAAAGGTGTGGAGATAGAAGGTCATATGTGAAGAACAGCAAGTAAACTAGTTTGGCTGAACAACAGGGCACAAGAAAGGAAACCATATGTAATAAGCCAGGAAAGATTGACAGGGAAATGGTTCTTATAAAGGTCATTCAATGTAAACAGAGGCCTTTGTAGAGACCCCAGGGAGCTACTTGATCATCCTCTCCCAGACACACTACAGCTCATCTATGTCCTTTCTAAAATCAAGTACCTGGAACTAAAGGTAAAATGCGTCTTTTGGCCAAGGCAGAATCCAGTGGTGCTACAACTTCCTGCGTTCTGGAAACCATGACTGTCAAGCCTCAGATGCTATGGAAAAAGGAGATGATGGGGAGAGAGGAGCAGAGGAGCAGGAAATCAACAGTATTGATTCCTACTGAATCAATACAAATAAAACTCTAAGAGTTTTTTATTTTTTAATTAAATTTTTTTTCAATTTTTAAAAATTAACAAGCACTTGTTTTCTCTACCTTCCCCCCACCCCCGCCCCACCCCGTCCCCCTGACTTCTTGCCCACTGAGGAAAAAGAAGAAGAAAGCCATTCTGGAAAGTAATTTGGAACTGTGGCCCTCAGATCTTTTTCACAGAAAGTGTTATCTAGTCACACTGTCACCATCCCTAGCTCCCTTTCAATTTCACAGAGCCTTCCCTGAGTCACCTGGTTTTTTTGTGCCTTCTCTCCCACAGTATTATTTTGTGTTTATTTATATTTATTTATCTTGGTATATGTTGTTTTCTTTCAGTATAAGGTAAGTCCCCTGGGAGTACGAACTATTTAGTTATTGTTTCTGTATCTCTAACACCTTGCACAGTGTCTGCCATATAGCAAACATTTAATAAATGCTTGCTGACCTGAATTGAATTATTAAGTTGATTTTTTTGAGCCTAAGTTTAGACTCTTATAATTACTCCTATTATATTTTATCTGAATCTTCCCCATCATCCCAGGCTGCCAGGATCTTTTAGGGTTCTGATTCTCAGATCGAGCATCCAATTGTCTACCCTCTTCCAAATTCCACATTCATATCATTTGCAAATTTGGGGAGCAGGCGGGCTATGCCTTCATCTAACATTCTCATAAATGACTTGAACAGCACAAAAGCACAGAGTGATCCATGGGACACCTTACCAGAAACCTTGTTCCAAGTTGCCATTAGTCCCCCTAAAGGCTAATTTGGGGTCTTGTCATGCCACCTGTTCCAGTGCATCTGACTGTACTACTGCCCCTCTCTCCATTTCATCCATAAAGAGTGAATGAGACTTTTTTTTTCAAATGCTTTGTAAAATCTTAAATATGCCATGTCTATAATTCTGTGGTCTGGGTCCAGTTCCTTTAATGTCTCTGTGATCTTAAAGATGGGAGTAGTCCCAACAATAATGCAGATTGCAACCAACTCATGCCACCTAGTTCTGAGGCTTTCGTCCTTCCTGTCCTCAAGAGGATTGTGTGAGAGCCAGCTAGGTAGCACCGTGAGCTAGATTTGAAGTCATAGTTTAAATCCTGCTTCAGACACATTAGCTACCTGACTTTGGGCAAGACACTTAACCTCGGTCTGCCTCAGCTGTAAAATGGGGATAATCATAGTACTTCCCTCCAAGGGTTGTTGTGGGGATCGAAGAAGACACCATTTATAAGCACTTGACCCCATGCCTGGCACATTTTATTGCTGTGGAGTCTTTTCAGCCCTTTCCTATACTTGGTGACCTCATTTGGAGTTCTCTCGGCAAAGATACTGGAGTGGTTTGCCATTTCTTTCTCCAGCTCATTTTGCAGATGAGGAAACTGAGGCAAACAGAGTTAAATTACTCTCCCTGGGTGGCACAGCTATTAAGTGTCTGAGGCTGGATTTGGACTCTAGGCCTGGCACAAAATAGGTGCTTTAAAAATGCTTGTTCCATTTCTATATTGTACTGGTGGTTACAATAGAATGAGACCTGACTTCAAATCCTGCCCATTTGCCTGTGTGATGTTGGGTGAGGCCTTTACTCTCCCTGGGTCTTGGTCTCCTCACTTAATGAAGGAATTGGGTTAAATCTGAGATCCCTTCCTACTCGAGAGCTAGGATATACCCTACTATGTGCTGGATGTTAAGGCTACAAAGACAAAAACGGAACTGTCCAAGGACTTAGGGACTTGCATTTTACTGGGAGGGCACACTTAGAAAAAGATGTAAAAACAAAATACTCTAAATACAAAGACATTTCAAGAAAGAAAGAGTGCCAGGAACTCTGGAGATCAGGAGATAACCACGTGCAGGAGGTGGTACCTGAACTATGCTTCAAAGCAAATTCAGGATTCTCCAGGTGGACGTGAGCAGGGAGCACTATTCCAGACTAGTATCTCTTTTCCAAAGGCATAAAGGTGGGCTCTACAATCCTATGTTCAGGGTATGGTCAATAAGCCAGTTTGACCAGAAGAGAGATCACTGAAAGGAGAGTATGTATCTATATCTATATATATGTGTGTGTATACTTACTTTTATTTATATATGTGTATATACACACCTCTCTCTATGTATATGTTATATATATGTGTGTGTGTATGTATATATGTATGTGTGTGTATATATATGAACATATACACATACACACACACACATATACTGAAAATGTGGGTGGAGATTAAATCATGGAGAGTTGTAATGCCAGGATGTGTGTTTTTGTTTGTGATTTTTTTATCCTAGAACAACTGAAGCTTCTTGAACAGGGTAATGACGCAGTCAGACCTCTACTTCAAGACTATGCATTTGGCTGCTTTATGAAGAATGGATTGAGACCGAAGAGAAGGAAGCCATATTGGAGGCTGTTACAGGAGACCAAGGGAGAGGCAGTGGAAGCCTAAATTAGGGTAGGGACTGTGTGTGAAAAGAAAGGGATTGTATGAAAGAAGTGTAATGGAGATTGACAAGACTTGGCAACTGAGTAAATACGGGGGTTGAGGGACAAAGGAAAAAGAAGCGTGACTACAAAGCTGAAAATCTAGGTGATAAGAAGAATAGAGACGTCCTAAACAGAAATAGGGGATGTGGTGGAGCGATGGCTTTTAGAGGGGAATGGTTTTTGTTCAGGAGATGTTGACTCTTAAGGGGCCGATGAATGTTCAGGTGGAGCTGTCCAGCAGGCGGGGAGGAGAGGAGCGGGAGTGGGGGGAAACATAGGACAAGCGTTCAGGAGAGAGATTCCAGATTTGGGAGTCACTACAATAATGATAGCAATAGAATAATAATTGATAATAATTAAACCCAGGGGAGCTGATGGGATCACCAAGGGAGAAAGCACAGAGACAGAAGAGTAGGGGGGCCGGTGGCAGAGAACTGGAGAATCTCCATACTTCGGAAGGCAGTGAGTTGGAGGAGGGGGAGGATCTCGCAGAGGAGAATGAGAAGGAGCGCCAGAGGCGATGGGGTACAGGTGAGAGTCCTGGCTCGGGAGTAATAGAGAACCTGACTTCGAATCCTACCCATTTGCCTGTGGGATGTTGGGTGAGGCTTTTACTCTCCCTGGGTCTTGGTTTCGTCACTTAATGAAGGAGTTGGGCTAAATATAAGATCCCTTACTGCTCGAGATCTAGGACCCTATGGTAAGTAATAGGACGGGAAGGGGAAAATACTGTAATGAATACTCTAATGAATAGGTGAGAATCGGAGAAAAGCTTCCCGGAGGGTGTGACACCTGGGATGAGGTAGCTTGCAACCAACCCACCCTGGGATCAAGAATAGATCATCCCAGAGATCTTCGGGTGAACCGTGTTACCCATCTCCTGACAGAGGGAGGTGTGATGGATACATTTTTGGACACGGACGATAACAGGGGCATTTGTTTTGCTCAAATACGGATATTTGTTGCAAAGGTTGTTTTTTCCCCCTTCTCAATGAGGGGAAGAGAGACAATAATATTTATTAATTGACAATTAGGACATTTTTTATAGAGGGAGATAAGTAGGGTAAGAGGCTCATCCATGCCACTGACCCCCGTCCCTAAGGTGTCCACCTTCCTCCCAGGCAACCCAGCCCCATCCGTAATGCCTATGCCCACGCTCCTCTGGCCCCAGTCCAAGAAAGGACGACTCGAAAGCCGCCCCGCCTGCAAATCAAATCCTCTCCTCGTTTTCTCGGGTGTAGAGCATCCTAGCCAGGCCTCCTCCCATCACTGACCCCAGTCCTCACCTGTCCCTCCCCCGCCTCTCCTAAGAGTGACAGCTGCCCCGCCCTATCACGGCACCTCCGCCTATCACCATCTAAGCCCCGTGCGGCAGCGGGATACCGGACTCGTGCCTACTAGGACCACGCCTCCCTCGCGGACCTCACCGCCCACGCCCCGCCCACCGGCTTAACAGCATTGGCTGAGAGGCGCCTCTCGCCCTGCCCCTCCCCGCGGGTTATGTAATAGGGTTTGGGGGGCCTCGGGCCCGGTTATGTAACCAGAGCCTCCCCCCTCAGGCTCCTCCTTCTGGCCAATGGAGGCGCCCGGGGCTGGGCGCAGCGTCCAATGGGGCGCGGTGGGGGCGGGGTCCTGTCACGTTGCAGGAGGGCGTTCGCGTGTGGGGGGGCGGCCCCGCGGCACGCGGCTGGCCCCGAGACCTGCGCGCGGAGCCGGCGCGAGAGAGCCGGGCCGAGGGAGGGCGGCGGCGCGCGGGGGCCAAGCGGCGGCGGCGGCGGCCGGGCGGGTGAGTGAGCGAGAGTCTCCGCGCGAGGGCTGGGGTCCGGACGAGCCGGGGTCTAGGTTCGGTCACGCCCCCCCGAAGCGCTTCGCTCCCCCCTTAAAGCGCTTCGGGGGGGGGTGTAGCGGGGAAGGGAACCCCCTGGGGGCGGCGAGGGGGAGGGCGGGTTACGTAACCGCCCACGGAGCCCAGCGGGAAATAAGTTGCCCTTGAACTTGGGGTGGAGGGGAAGGAGGCTGCCCGGGTCCAGGCGGGAAGCCCCCCGGGGGGAGAGGGCGGGTCGTGTCCTTCCCGAAGGCCCCGGCAACTTTTGCATCCAGCCTGCGCAGGTGGGGCCGCGTCCGGCACCTGGCCGGCGTCTCCTGCCCCTCGGTGCTTAAAAACAACCAGCCTTTTAACTTGCGGACCAGCGTTGGAGAGCTCTGACGATCCCCGTCAGCAACCGCCGCCAACATCTATTAAGCGCCTTCTGTGAGCCAAAGGCTGGGCAGCAGACGGCCCCTGCTCTGCAGGAGCCAGGCACTGAGCATTAGTGAGTGCCTACTGTGTGCCAGGGATACAAAGAAAGGCAACAGATGGCCCCTACCCGCCTGGAGCCAGGAATTGAGCATTAGTGAGTGCCTACTGTGTGCCAGGGATACAGAGAAAGGCAGCTGACAGTCCCTGCCCTCCAGGAGCCAGGCACTGAGTGCCTACTGTGTGCCAGCCTCTGTGCTAAGTGCCAGGGATACAAAGAAAGGCAGCAGATAGCCCCTGCCCTCCAGGAGCCAGGCGTTGAGGCTTTATTGCTGGGAGCTCCCAGGCTAATGCAGGGAGGCATCATGCCCATGACTGTGTACATACACCATGTGGACAGTGTAAATGGGAGGTAATTTCAGAAGGAAGGAGTGGGGAGAGGAGGATCAGGAAAGGTCTGAGTTTGAAGAAAACCAGGAGGGGGGAGATGAGGAGAGGATGGGTGGCCGGTGAAATGGATACATAGAGCCTGATGGACCTGGAGACAGGAAGTTCTGGTTTCCAGTCACAAAGTCACTTAACTGTTCTGTACTTTCCTTATCTGTAAACTGAGGGTGTTGGATTAGATAATCTCTGTTGTTGTTGTTCAGTCTTGTCTGACTCTTAGTGACCCTGTGGACCAAAGCAGGGCAATGCTGTCCCTGGGGTTTTCTTGGCAAGGATACTGGCGTATTCTGCCATTTCCTTTTCCAGTGGATTAAGGCAAACAGAGGTTAAGTGACTTGCCCAGAGTCACACAGCTAGTAAGTGTCTGAGGCCAGATTTGAACTAAGGTCTCCCTAACTCCAGGGCCAGCACTCTATCCATTGAGCCACCTTGCTGCCTACCGATGGCCTCCAAGGTCCCTCTAAATCTATGATCTTGTGATCAGGAAGATGGATGCAAGAGATCTTATGGAGTTAGAATTGACAAGAGTTGGTCAACTCATTGGATATGGAAATTGGGAAAGGAAGGACAAGCCTGACTCCACATTGAAAATCTGGGTTACTGGAAGGACCATGGAGCCCTCAGCAGAAGCAGGGGAGTTTGGAGGAGGGTTGGATGGGAGCGCCGTCCTACGGGAAACCTTTCCTGATTTCCCTTTTGGCATCCTGGAGTGGAAGACGGAGAGATGCTGGAGCCAGGTGACCAGGTAGTCACACCTGGGGCACGGACTCCCTGTGTGACCTTAGGCAAGTCACTTTGCATCTCCGTGGGTCTCAGTTTCTGTGCTATTGTGGGCACACTTGTATCCCATCATTTAGCACAATGCCTGGCATAGAGGACGTACTTAATAAAGGTTATTATTATTCATTCATAAGATGAAGGACTTGTGCTAGATGACCGCAGCTCTAGATGTCTGATCCTATAATTCTAAGATCTGGGTTCAAATCCTGCCTATGACACGTAGTAGTTGTATGTCACCTACTGTGTGGGGCAGCCAAATGGTGCAGTGGATAGAACAGCTGCCCTGGAATCAGGAAGACTCATCTTCCTGAGCTCAATTCTGGCCTAGGTACTAGCTATATGACCCCGGGCAAGTCACTTCACCCTGTTGGCCTCAGTTTCCTCATCTGTAAAATGAGCTGGAGAAGGAAATGGCAAACTGCTCCAGTATCGCTGTCAAGAAACTCCCAAATGGGGTCACAAGAGTCAGACACAACTGAAATAACTCAGTAACAGCAGGTGTGTGTGTGACCTGCTGACGAGGCACTTACCCTCGCAATGCTCCCAGGCAACTCTCTTGACCACTGACCGAATACTAGATGTATACCTTCTGGCATTGCCTCTGCCAGTGAAATCACGGGTTCAGACCCCAAATACTTAACCTGTCTACGTGGGATTATTGCACCCCCATACCCCCTTGAAGGCAAGGGCTGTTTTTCTGTTTTGCCTTTGTATCCCTAGCTCCCGGCAGAGTGCTATAGGAGGTGCTTAGTGGACGCTGGGTGCATGGGGTTGGTAGTGTAACAGGCACTGAATTTGGAGCCAGGTGACCTGGATCCAAACCCTGACTGCTACTGGAAGAAGATATTCTGGTACAGTGGAAAGGATATTGATTTGGTCCCAGGACCTGGGTTTGAATCCCAGGCCTGCTATATACTGGCTAGGTGACCTTGGGAAAGTTGCAGCTTCTCTTGGAGCCTTAGTTTCCTCATCTTTAAAGTGGTAAGATTGGACTGGATACCTTTAAGGGCCTCCTAGCTCCAAGATATCTGAACGCTTGTCTGTGTGTCTGAGCGGAGCCGCTGACATTTTCATCTTGGTCTCAGGTATTCAGGTATTAAACGCATGTTTTACTTTCCAACTTTTCTTTGTTTTTGTTTTTTTCCAGATTGAAGTCGTTACACTTTAGTGGAATCATAAGACATTGAAGTTCCTTATTATGGAAAATAGTGAGTCTAGAAAGAATTTTCCCCCATTGAATGGCAGTAATTAATTACTCGTGTCACATTTCACCAGTCAGCTGTGTCAGGGGATGGCTTGGACCGAAATGAGAACTGGACCATCATCATTGCTGATTCCAAAGTAGAGAACACATTCACTTTGAGCCATCAGTATTTAGAAGCCAGAGAAGAACATCTGTTGTAAAGGCCTCGAAATGCAGAGCAGTAAGTCTGATGGCAGTAACTCCAGTGGAAATGAATTGAATGGACCAGAGTCCAGTGGGACAGATTCCCTTGATAAAGAATCCGATGAGATGTGGAAAGAAGGCAAAGCTGGGGCTGACAGCAACAGGTGAGAGCTTTTATTCTGACCAGTTTTTATTCCTTATCCAAGAGGAAAGAGAAAAAGAGACCAAGTATTTATTGTTAGAGAAGAAAATCTTAGGACTGAGATGGTCTCTTGGGATGTGAAATCTGGGAAAATTAAGCTAATAAGGAGTAGACGTGGAAACGGAGGCCTGTGATCAGTGGTAGAATAGTGGAAGCCAGGAGGAAGGGGAGAGGAAAAGAAAGCGAGTCCACCAGGCATCAGGGATGAGAAACCTCTTATAAAGATGGAACTTTACCTCTTACTGTCTTTCAGTGAGCAGCAAGATCGAGACAAGACTTCTGAAGAACTTATGATGGTGGTCCGAGAAATGAAAAAGTATTTCCCCTCTGAGAAAAATCATAAGCCTAGTATTCTGGATGCCCTCAACTATGCCCTTCGCTGCGTGCACAGCGTGCAAGGTACACTTCACGGTCAAAGTGAATACTTGGACTGGCTCATTGCAAGCCCCAGCTCCACTAGACTTGTGGCCATGGGTTCAGAATGTACAGAATGAGCCAGACTCATTGATTTCATTAAGCACATTGGATGAGTAAATTCATGATTAACATAAAATATTCTGTCTGACAAAAGATCAGGGGTTTTTTTTAGTGATACTTTTTTTTTAGAAATACTCAAGTATAAAATCTTTTGTTTAAATAGAACTGCAGTTAATTAGTAGTCATATAAAAAAATAAGCTTCCAATACCACTTTCTTATTTTCTAAGGTACACACCCTACTCTATACCTATAACTTTTGCATCTTTACAGATACTGTATGCTGTCTAATTCCAGCAGTAAAAATAATAGATTTCTCTTTTAGTAATGTACACTGCCTGCTTTCTTTTTTTTGGAAATTTGTGGCGTTACTGCCTAAATTTGTGGCATATTCTTTATATGATCTAGGAAATTTTCATGAGAAAATCTTTCTATTGAAGAAACCCTCAAAGTTTCGGTTTGTGCATTTGCTTTAAGCACATAATATCACTGGGTTATAGTTTTCTAACACAAATCACTCTATAAAGCAGATTTATTATGTAATAGGATGGTCTCATTATAACCACAAGCCATTAATTTCTTATAAAAATACAGCTCGAAGAATCAGTTGTAGAAACTGTTAATGTCTTCATTACACCACTTACATTTTTCTGTTGTTTTCAGCCAACAATGAGTTTTTCCAGATTCTCAGACCAAATGGAGCACACCAAGCAGATGTGACTAAGTACACCCTCGAGGAGCTGGCTACCATCGCTTCGGAACACACGTCAAAAAACACAGTAAGTGGTCCAGAATTTACCCCATCCCTCTCTACAACCTTCCCAGGACTTAACTTACAAATAGGTTTTTACAATAGAATAATTTTAAAAATTGTAACCTGAGATAGGTAACGGGAGAAAGCCCAGATAAAGGGACTTCTGCCATTGCCTCAGAGAGAGCCTAAACACCCAGAGCATCTCGCAGTAGGCAGTTGGTTTTGGGTACAGTGTAGATCATATGTCCATAGCATTTATGCCCAAGTTCAACCAAAAGTGAAATGGAGAGCAGTCATTCCAGCCAGGTGGCCGTTGTCTTAATTTTGTAGCTGGGTTTTGTGCTGTTATTATAGTCATTTTCTTTTATGTCACCATGTTGAAGTTACCTTATTCTTCAGACTTTTGCAAACTGGATTTCTAGAACAGGTGAGTTTGTAGCTATTGCTGTGTCCTCAAAGACCACAAATGAGACTGCATTTCTTCATAGAGAATCTCTTCACATTAAACAAAACCGTGAGCCTCCCCTTACCTTTTACGTTGTTTGATATTCCAGAAATCAGTGAACACCACCGTGGTGTTTTGAAATCATAGCCCAGTTTCAGCTTAAAATAAAGGTAATGGATTTTGGGCTATCCTCTTAATATAGCAGAGGTCCTTCAACAAGCATTTATTGGCTACCCAGTATGTGCCTCTCAAACAGGGTGTTGTAGTAGCTGGGGAGGCAAGCGCGTGTGAGGCAGCTCAGGGATGTAACAGTGAAAGATGGAAATCTCATCCAAACTCTGTGAGGAGGGAGACAACAAGAGTATGGAGATGCCTGGATGTGGGGGCTTGTCAGGATCAGCTGCTTGGCCCTCTGAGCCAAGCGTCAAAGTATTAAGTAGAGAGAAGGCAGGCTTGGCACATGGAGGGAGGGAGCTGGACATGGACGTGACATTTAGAGACAGATTTTTTTAAAACTTAGATACATTGTTTGGCTGACATCACACGGTAGATAGAGGGCCAGCCCTCATACAGGTCTGGGACAGAACCCGACCTGCCTCTGACACATACAATGTGACCATGGGCAGGTCACTTCACCTTTCAATGCCCAAAGGAACTCTCCAGGGGAGCAGCTTATGGGTCAGTTACTGATGCGCATTAGCTTCTCAATCTTGAGTCCCTGCACCGTTGAAGTCATAGATCCGTACAGAAAAAGGTGGTTTGGTTGTGGGGCTTGAGATGTCAGACAACCCAAATGTTATAGTGCTGTTTTAGAATTTTCTAAAATTAAGTTTGTAGCTGTTCCTTGTAAAAATTGTAAAAGAAAGTCACTCTATGATGGCTGTTGCTTGTAAAGATTAAACATTTGTACTTTTTAAAATGTCTTTGATAGGATACCTTTGTGGCGGTTTTTTCGTTTCTGTCGGGAAAGTTGGTACATGTTTCGGAGCAGGCCACTCTCATTCTGAACTGTAAGAAGAATTCCCTGGCATCCTCTCCATTTGTCGAGCTGCTTGCCCCTCAAGATGTGAGGGTGTTCTACGCACATACGGCCCAGGCCCATCTTCCATTCTGGAATGTCAGCACCCAAACAGGTGACAAGAGCAGGGTTCTTAATTCCGATGAAAAAGGATTTGTTTCTCTTTAATTCACTTAGAACTGAGCATGTTTAGCAGAGAGTGCAGCATAGTAAGACCAGCAGTACCCAGGCATGAGAACCCGAGGTGCTGGAATGAACAAGTATTTTAAATAATTGATTTTTAAATGTGGTAAAAATCTGATAGTAAATTTGTTCTGATCGTTGCTAGAATAATTCTACTTTGCATGCATGCATATGTATATGTATATTTATACACATGCCCCACAAATGTCAGCTTACAGCTGCATGTACATTGTAAATATAATTAACATAAATTTGGGCCCTCATATCTAGGGGAGTACAATTGAAACATTTTTCCTCTGTTTTGTCTACAGTGTTTCTATCCAAATAGGTTTTAAATCCCACATAAATTGTGATTGAGCACAGTGCGAAATCTCTTTTTCTTTTCTTTCTTGTCCCTAAACTTCTAGGGACCAATTTTTTTTAAGCTCATACCCATTTTCTTGTTTTAGAAATCTCTAACCAGAAAGTTCCTTTTGGCCTTTTTTCACGTCTTTATGTTAATAATTGCTTAATCCTTTTGTGTCATCTCAAAAGGTGTTTTTTTCTGTTGTCTTTGTAAAGAGTTTCTCTTTCTAAGTACTTGAGGAGTTTCTTGTCTTCTCTTCCTCCCCAGGTTCCTGTTTCCTCCCTTTTCAGCAGTTCTGTGGCCTTCCTTGGGCCAGCAAACAGTGTGTTGGACACTTGCTCTTCCAATCATAGACATTTGCAACCAGTCCTTTGTCTGATGTTACATCATTGTTTGAAAGTTGTCAGTTTCTTTATAGGCTAAGACTCTTCTTCCTCTTAGCTCCTCCCATCATTCTAAAGTGTTCTTGTGCAATCTCATTATTCTTCTGCTCCTTTCCTGCGTTCTTTTTAATTGTTCTTTTCAACATGAGTAATTTTCTGGTGTCCTTTCACAGTTGATTGTAAGAGCTTCTTGAGGACAGGGACTATCATTCTTTATTTATCTTGGTGTCTTCAGTGTCCAGTGTAATACATTTCCTAGAGGGTGCTTTGTATATGCTTGAATTAAGATTCAGGAATCTTTAGTTTTCATGTGTTTCCCCAAATCTATTTCTCTTCTACCTCTGTTCCTCAGTGATCTGCCCCAGTTTTTCTGATTTTCCTTTCTTTACCATTTATTACCCCTTTGCCTCATGGAATTTAATCCTCAAAGCTGTGATGGGCTGAAAGTCTATGCCTTATATTGTCCTACTTGAGGTTCTGCTTTGGAGTACTTCTGTGTACTTCCTTTAGGGTTGTTCATGTAGCTTACTTCCTTTACTCTGTATCATTTCTAGACTTTGACCTTGTTTCCTGGCTTCTTCTGGCCTAAACAGTGAATTGATGGAGTAAGGTCCTTATGTTTAACACCAGCCTTGATAAAAATCATTCTTCTTTCATTGGACTTCCACTCCCTCATTCAGGTTTTGAGGAATAACTGCAAATTCAAGTGTTTGGGGACTTGAGGAACAAATCCATACTCTTTCGTCATATTCATGATTTCATAAAAGTATAAATAACTTTATAGAGGAAAAAATCAACATCCTCTAAGATATTACCAGTATGACTATATTAAAGCTTTGGATTTGAAAGCCTAGTTTGAGTCACACTTGCCTTTCAAAGCCCAGCTCCATTGCTTATGACCCATGTGATGTTGGGAGCAGCTACACCTCACTCTCCAGATCTGCACAAAGAAGCTTCTGGCCTAGGGGATCTCTAGGGTCCCATCTGCTCTAGAACTCGGTGATATTTTGAAGCAGTCCTCTACTTAGGAAAATTTATTCTGCCGCGGAGCGCCTTTATAGCTCTGGTATTGGGAAATAGGACTCTTTTTCTGTTCTGTGTTAAAGGTCATGTAGTGATTCTGGGGCCAGTTTGGCATATTTGTAAATCTGTATCATTATGGAGTGTTGGTGTTCATTTTTAATTATATTTATGTAATAGTGTGGTCCCAAGTCTCAAATCTCCTAATTTCGATTGTTACACGAACAAATGTGAACTCTATAAATATATAGAATTTTAAATTTAACAGGATTTTGACATTGGGTCAGACCAGTGGCACCATATGGTATTTTGTGCAGCTGTTCTCTGTAACATTGCCTCGAAAAAGTTTGAGGTTGTATCACAGATGTGCTTAGTTTTTCTTGAATGACTTTTTGTGGATCGATGATCAAAGACCTTGAAGCCACTTTATCTTCTGCTTGTTCAGGGTACTGAGGTAGCAAGCTCTATATCTCTTAGCCATGCCACTCTTCTGTAACGTAGTTCTTCCTTTTGTTATCCTTCTTCTGCCTCATTCCGATCTTGAGGAGTGGCTACGAATTCTAGTGTTCTGGGGTCTGTGAGCAAATCTAAATATGCTCATCATTTTAGAAGTTTGCCTTTCCAAACTAGACTGGTCACTAGAGGCCTAACGTTTTTGCCTCTCCTTGTCCCAAATTCTCTGTGTTTCCTTGAATTCTTGATCTCCCTTTCTCTAGACCTCTGCCAAATCTTCCTTTCGCTTGGAATGCAGTGATTAGAATAGCAGATGCTGTTCTAATATCTTAGAATTCTTGTGTTTTTAATGGGTCTAATTTGTCATCATTCATGTACAAGCTGCTGTGTGAAGCCATTGCTGCCTAATTAAGCGGAGTTGTTGGTGCTGTGTGGAAGTTCTTCTAAGAGTTGATTAAGTCCCAGAATACGGGAGAAAGGTGCATGTGTGTATCATATGTAACAGTGTAACATACAGATCTATCTAAAGGATGGATACACTTTTCTGAAAGTCATTTTGTTTTCTTGACTGGCAGTACAGGAGCGAGGCCGTAGCATTGGTGTGGTAAGGAGAAGGAAGAACTTTTATGCCACTCCTGTTTGACACGGTCATTTGCAATCTGTTTGTGTTTGTTTCTGGCAGCCTCCCAATACGAATATTCCCAAGTGAAGCCCTTTTTCTGCAGGATCAGGTAAGTGTAGCAGACTCGGCTGGACTCTTCCCACACAGACTCCCTCTGGGAGGTGGGTGAGGGGAGGAGAGTCATGTAGTAAGACATTAAAGACAAGGAGATTTTGGCCTTGTAGAGCAAGATGAGTTAGGGAGTAGGAAAAGAACAAAATGGCCAATTAAGGATCTAGTTTTTAATGTGTAAAATGTTTGTGAGCGTAAAGTACCAAGTGTGTGGAATCCTGAAAGTAGGCTGAGGCCTACAGTAGGTTCTTAGCAGCAGCAGCAGCCCCAGAAGTGTGATAGTTCGGATGCTAAGGAGATGGAGAGGTAAAGTGAGGCAGCTTCATTACAGTGGTGGAATCTGAGGTGGTTCTGCCCATCTCTCCATCACAGAGCGATTGAGGGGCAGGATGGGTAGTGTGGAGTAGTGGACAGAGCACCTGCAGTCACGAGGACCAGGCTTTGCCCAAGTGGCTTCATCACTATCTCACTTTCCTAATCTTTCAAGTCAGGAGGTTGGACTTGATGACATCGAAGGTCTTTTGTAGCCCAGAGTCTGTGATTCTGTGATAACAAAGAGGAAATTGCATTTGGGCACAGCCTAATACTAAGCACATTTTTCTGCTTTTGAAAAGAAACACACTTATACCTTTCCTGTTCAGAGGAATCACTGTGAGATGTTTGAAGACTTTGCCCAAACACATTCTGAATAGTACCGTCAGTCAGTTAACCGTGTAAAATTTCCTCAGGGGAGGTAAAGACCGAGAACAAGAGGCCCGTTATTACCCATTCCGGATCACCCCCTATGGGATCGATGTGTACAGCTCTGCTGATGCAGAGTCAGAGCCCTGCTGCCTCACTCTGCTTGAGAAGATCCACTCTGGTTATGAAGGCAAGTCAGTGCTTTGTTCATTCAGCTTGTAGAGACAGTGGCCCATTAGGTGGTGTGTGTTTTGTGTGTGTGTGTGTATGTGTGTGTGTGAGAGAGAGAAAGAGAGAGAGAGAGGGAGAGAGATGTACGCTGTGCCTGTTCCACAGGTGCATAAAGGCCCTGGTCCCTGGAATTGGACTCTGGAACGAGAAAAGAGGCATGGCGTGGGCCAGCCCACAGCCTCCACTCAGGTCCTGCCCACACTGATCTCTGTGGTGTTTCCTTGCATCTTCAGTCATTTACTTTGAGGGGTAGTGTGGTAGAAAGATCCAGCAGACTTGGAGCTCTGCTTCCGTCCCTGCTGGGGATTTGTTGGGGAGGTTTGGGGTGGGGGGAGCGGCCTGCTGGAAGACGTTTAATTGTTCAGCTCCTTCGTGCAGAAATGATGCCAGTAAGGAATTGTGCTTCACAGGGGAGTTCTTGTCAAATGAATTCATTCGTCTGGCACTTACTAAGGGCCTGCAATGTGCTGGCCAATGTGCTAGGTTTGGAGGATTCCAAAGAAAAACCAATGTCTGCCCTCCAGGAGCTTGCTTTCTACTGTGAGGATTAAGTTCATCAGCATGTTGGTCACTTTGGCCTAACAATTTGGAGGTTGGGGGCTGTGCGTGAAATAGCGTTTGGGTACAAGAGCAGAATACTGTCCTTATGTTCCCCCTCCCATACCCCACCTTCTCCCTCCTCCTCCTTCTTCCCCCCCACATTTTGTCTTACATAAAACCTAATACACCCTGCCCAAGTACACAGTACTGCCCAAGTATATATGTGACACACACACACCCATTTTTCCCCTTTCAAAGTGATTTTGTATTAAGGGGCAGCCTACATCTGGGGGGCCTTAATTACACCAGTGGTCTTCGGGTTGCTTACTGAGATTCCCCAGAGGCAGATCACAGAATGTACAGATGGGAATGTCTTGTTAACTTTAAAAGTATTTAGAAGATCTCCGATTAAAGTGTACATTATTTTTTAGTGACAAAGTTATATATCTAAACCCACATAATAAATATCTATTGTTTAACTTTACCAGTTTGATTCACACAAGTCAGGAAGTACAAATATAGAAAAAACTTTTTATAGTATTGTCCAATTTTATTTACTATGCATTTCAGAAGGTTGTTTTTTGGTTTTTAGAAATTTTTTATTTCTTTAAATTTTCCCAGTTTCTCCAGTGATCTTTAGATACCTTTTCACACCTCTACAATTCTTAAATATCACTGCACTTTTTATATCTAAAATTTGAGTTTAAAGTTGCTTTTTATATGTTTATATACTTTGTGCGTAGAAGACAGGGTCTGTGCCCAACTATCCCCCCACCATTTCAAAATCATGATTAAAATATTGATGGGATTTTAATGAAAATTGTCAGCATGTAAAATTGTATTTGCTGGTGAAGTTTATGTCACTGACTTTAGAGAGATTTGTGTTCCATATATGTGTTCTCATTGTTGAGATAGATGACAAATTCACAAAATAGCTTACTGTATAGTTAATGAGTATTTATTGGCATTTTAAAGATCTCAAGTGTGTATTTTCCTAGCTCCCCGGATTCCTGTGAATAAAAGGATCTTTACAACAACCCATACCCCAGGGTGTGTGTTTCTTGAAGTGGATGAAAGGTGGGTACTTCTGTAAGAAGAGAGAAATGCATTTCTAAACATGGCTTGCCATTCAGTACATTGAGATATACATTGTTGGAGCACATGGCTTCACTCTGTCTTATATCTAATCTTTTTTGTCTGATAGACTAGATCTTGCCATTTTTTAAAATTTTGTTCCGGTGACTATCCTAGCTAAAAATGTTTTGTCTTTTCCCCTTTACAAAGAGCCTTCCCTGTATGTCTTACTTGATCATGACAGTAACATGAGGCAGACAGAGCAGAGATCACCTTCTTTACAAATGAGAAAACCAAACCTGGCAAGGAAGAGAGACTAGCTCAAGTCAGGATAGTTGGATGAGGCTCCAGCTAGTCCTGTTTGAACTACACTGTAAATGTCAAATGTCACAACCACTCAGGTAGTTTGGATGGTGGTTGAGTATGATTGACTTGAAAAGGCCTTCACATCTGAAAGAGAAGCTGAAACTGGCTGCCCTGCCCTGGATCCAAGGCTTAGGTTTTGTTTTGGTTTGTTTACCATATAACGTAGCCACCATCACACAGATAGCAAGATACCTTCTTCACTTGGCAGTGTAATCTGCTGGCTGGGGCAGTAACAGTGTAACTGCAGAAACTGGTTGCTGTAAACTCGTTTTCCTTTTATAGCTACAGGAAACCTCTGTACAGTTAACTTTTACAAAGCCTCCCTTGTAGGCTCCCTTAGAGTCCCAAATCTTAGCCATTATCCTAGACAGAGCTTTGTGTGCTAATTTTGCTACTTGAAATTACCTTTGGGGGGAAAATACTGGAAATCCAATTTTGTTGGAAAGTGTTCACAAAATTTAAATTTCACAAATCTTATCATTTTTGGATTTTTCCTCTGTGGGGCTGTATGTCTATCCCAGAGCTGTGCCTTTGCTGGGCTACCTCCCTCAGGACCTGATTGGAACCTCCGTCTTAATGTACCTGCATCCGGAAGACCGTCCTCTGATGTTTGCTGTGCACCAAAAAAGTTAGTGAATATTTCTGTATGGGGACAAGGCTTTCTCATGTACATTCTCCATCATTTGCTATTTTCATTACCCTAGCTCCTAATTCTGATCTTTATTCTTTGGCTTTTAACCTGATGAGCAATGTACTGAATTCCAGCTATCCAACAATTTGAGCCTGCTGCTTATTTTTAATATGTTTTATTGACCTCTTGTCTTTATATCATCTGTTTCCCGCTGTATCCCTCCCCTCTTCCCTTCCCGGAGAGCCATCCTTTATAACAAAGGAGAAAGAAGTTCAGCAGAATTAACCCAAATATTTAAAAAAGACTGAGGTTGCATGCAGTGCTTCGCACCCCTGGCCTCCCACCTCTGGAAAGAAAAGGAAGTGGTGGGGGCCTTGTCCTGTCTCTCCAAGGGACAGCCAGGATTCCCATTTGTCTGCACACAGCACTGATTGCATGGTGGTGGTTCTTCTCACTGACATCATTCTAGTGATCGTGTCTGCTGTTCTCCTCAGTCTGCTCCTTCACTTGACACCAGTTTCTCTCTAGGTCTTTCTGTGCATCCTCAGGGCCATTGGCTACACCATGTTTTACCCTCCCATACTCCATCTTCCCTTACATTTATGTACCACAGTTTGTGGGGCTGATCTCTCACTCCATGGTTGGTTAGTTGTTTCCTGTCCTTGGTGACTACAGAAATCAATGCAGTGAATATATTTGTTTGTGGGGATTTTGTTTTGCATTGATCTCCTCATGGCGTATGCCCAGCTGGGGAACAGAGCTGTAGAGTCAGAGCACAGGGGCCTGTTAAACACTTTCTTCACATAATTCCAAATTGTTTTCCAAAACAGCAAGAGTAGTTTGTAATTCCACCGACCATGCACTGGTTTGCCTGCCCTTGCACAACCGCCCCAACATTGACTCTCCCCATCCTTTGTCGTTTTTGCTCGTTTGCAGATGTGAGGACTGACCTCTGAGTTGTTTTGATTTTTGCATTTCTTTTATGCTTAATGATTTGGAACATTGTTTCATATGGTTGTTTGCAGTCCTTTTAAGAATCGTTTGTTCATATCCTTTGACCTTTTATTTTTGAAGGAATAGTTTTTCATTTTATATATTTCTCTATCTTGAATGGAAGCTCCTTAGCACACGTTTGATAGAAAGATATTTTTCCCCGGTTACTTCTTTTTTACCTTAGTTGCAATAATTTTACCCATATAAAAGCTTCCCCCTCCTTCCCTCCCTGGGGCTGGGAAGACAGTTAGATGGCATAGTAGGGCCTGGAGTCAGGAAGATCTAAGTTCAAATCTGGCATGAGATACTTCTGTGTGACCCTGGGCCGGTCACTTGACTTGTAACTGTCTTAGTTTCTTCGTCTGTAAAATGGAGATAAAAATAGCCCCTAGCACTCAGAGTTTTTGTGAGCTCAACTGAGATGATCTTTGCAAAGTGCTTAGTACAGTGCCTGGCATGTAGTCTGCACTATGTAAATGTTAGCTGTTATTATTATTTTCAGTTTCATAAGCAGAATTACTTGTCTTATCTTTTGCAATCCCTTCTATCCTTCGTTAGGTTACAAATTCACCCTTCAGCTGTAGCTCGCAAAGGTATATGATTATTAATCATTATTATTTAATGCTGTGATTTTTGGTATTTACGTCACCTACCCATTTTGAATTTGTTATGGTATATGGTGTTAGATGTTAACCTGAACATAATTGCAGCTTGACTGCTTCATAACTTTCTCAACAATCTTTATTAAATTGAGAGCTCTTTCCTAGGTCATTTATGTTGGGGAGTTTATCAAACACTGGGGAATTTTTTAAGAGCAAGAATAAATAAATATTATGTAAGAGAAAGAGATTTTAAATCCCTTTTAGATATTCTTTTAAGAACAGCTTACTAGAAAACCCAAGAAGGAAATCTGTAACTTCAGGAAGGATACAGAAATACTTTTTCTTGGCCAGCATCTTTATGCTGTACTAACCATGCTTCCATTTTGCTGCATTTTGTAGTCTTGAAGTACGCGGGCCAACCTCCCTTTGAACATTCACCCATTAGATTTTGCACTCAGAATGGAGATTACGTCATATTGGATTCCAGCTGGTCCAGCTTCGTGAACCCGTGGAGCCGGAAAGTTTCCTTCATCATCGGCCGACACAAAGTCCGAACGTAAGTCAGTGAAGATGCTGAGTCTCCTGAGCAGTGCTTTCTTCACTAAGGTGTGTGCACAGCTAAGACTTTGCTCCTGGGGCCTCTGCTAGTGTTCACTGAGGTGGCCGTTTGGGCTTCCAGTCAGCTTTCCATGAAGGAATTGTTTTGCTTTTCAGGGTGATGAGACTCTGCTCCCCAGTTCTCTGGACTGGTCCTCGTTCTTGTAATTTCCTGCGGCTCCAAACTAGAGATAGAAAATGATGTTGTTTATCCTTTGAGGACCAGAGTTTTCTCCATTATGGTGGAGTCGAGTCATGACTAACTATAGAATAGTTGACTAATAATGTTTAGGAGAAATAAAACCATTATTTCTATTTTTAAAATATTTTAAAGCATTTACTTTAACATGGATGACTCAGAGGAGATGAAAGCATGGTCTGTACTTGAGCTATATAACAGGTAACCTATTCTCACACCCTTCTCATAGCGTTGGCAGCTAGTCGGCTCAGCAGAGAGAGTTTGGGCCAAGGCAGCGGGAGGACCCGTCTTCTGGTCTTGCTGCAGTTACTTATGAGCTATGTCCCTGGGAAAGTCACTAAGCCTCTGTTAGTCTTAATTTCCTTGTCTGTAAAATGGAAACTCAGGGGCTTGCCTCACTGGAGGGTCCCATGAGCACTTTGTCAAATACACATTGGCTGTTGTTATTGCTAAGAGAGCCCAAGAATATCTACCCCTCGGACTCCTTTAGAAATGCACAGACTCACTTCAGGAGGACCAAGGTCTGGTCCACAGACTGGCCCTGCAAAGCCAGAATTATGATTTTCAGAGACTGAATTTTGAGGGTAAGACCTCACAGCTTAGGTTCCCCTCATGAATCACTGAAATGAGAGAAAACTGCAGCTTTACTTAGTGTTTGTGGACATGTTCTCAAGTGGAATTTGTGTTTCCTGTTTTCTTACTTGGAGTCAAAGGACAGAGTCCTCTGGAAGAAGCGTTTAAGTCATTTTCAGAATGATCTGTTGTATAAAATATACATATACGTATTTTGTAAGTGAGCTTTCCATCCAGCTTGGTGCACACTGTCCTCCACTTGGCATTTCACAGGAGCCCATTAAACGAAGATGTTTTTGCTGCCAGAATCAAGAAGATGAGCAGCATTGACAAAGATATAATGGAATTACAAGATCAAATCTACAAACTTCTGTTACAGGTAAAATAAGATCAAAAAAGTGTGCCCTCCTCCCAGGCCCTGTGAGGTTTGTTTGGCTTGGAGATAGGCTCTCCCAGCACCCACAAGATGAGCCCACTGTGGCTGCTGCAGGTACAGGCACCTTGACCCAGGCTGCTCTACCTGCCCCTCCCCAGGAGGCCTGCTTGCCCCCTGCTGCTCCCAGGGGCTCCCATAGTGACCTAGGGCACACTCAGTAGGCACAACCCACCACAGCTCAGAGTTCCTCTGTGCCAGTGAGCTGCCCACGCTGCCTGCACACATGGTAAAGAGGTGGCCCTCCTCTGTCAATCCCAGAAAAGCTTTGTGTCTTACTCTTTGTTAGAGTAGGTAGTTCTTACTCCTGTTCTTGGTCAGTACAGATAACCTCTTTATGTTTGTGAGGATGTATTGTGTTTCCCCCTCATTGGGGGATAGTAAGCTGTAGACCTTTCCTTCTCTGTATTCCTTAGAGGTTTTGTTTCATTCTCTCTCTCTCTCCCAGACGTACCAATGCATTCAATCTCTGGATTTTACTTAAGTATGTCTTAATGATTCCGAGAGAAAAAAAATCCATTGGGAATATGGAATTCCACACTCTCCCTAGGCACTGAGAGGTTGAAGGTAAAATTAGGCTGTGGAATGAATCATTAGAAGTGGCTATTTCTAGAATCATTTCAATACTTTCCTAAAATACAAAGTTATTTCTTTTGGTATATTCTGGTGTAAATCTTTAGACAGTGTCAGCCCAGTGATTTTCACTTTCCCAGGGTCCTAGGGCTTCCGTGGCTTTGGAAGCAGAAAGGCTGACCTGTGTTCATATCCCAGCTTTGCCACTTGTGTAACTTGGAATAAGCCACTCGCCTTCTTGAGGCTTCAGTTTCCCTACTTGTTAAATGAAGGCATTAGGCTGGATCACCTTCACAGTCCCTTCTCACTCTGAAAACTCTGTCTGAGATGCTTGAAGGTGTGGTCATTTTATGTATCAATTTGTTCATTTCTCAGCTCTCCCTGAATGTAGTCCGAGGGGTCAAGGGCCTGTGTAATGAAAAGTTTTGTATAACCACAGTGCCTAAAAATCCCTCTGTTGGCCAGCTCTCTCCTCTTAAATGGTTTGGCTGGGCAGTATCATGAGCCTAAAGCTCTCATTTTAGGGATCGCTCATTCATCAAGCAAGACGGCAGACTAGAACATGGCCCTAGGAACAGGTCAGCAGAAAGGGGCTTTCATGAAGAGGCCTGGAGGCTCTCCTGTCCTTACAATTGACAAGTCAAAAGGACAGTCCTTAAAAGTAGTTCACCAGCTGTAGGAGAGAATGAGACTTGAAACTCTGGTTTGGACAGATAGAAGGCATGCTAAGAGCCAGTGAGGGTGGTTGTGTTCTTGTTTGTAGCTCCTTGCCGAGCTCTTAGAAGTCCTCTCTTTGAGTCCCCGGTGATATTCGAGGTCAGGTCTTGGCATCCAGCTAACAGGGTTGGAAGCTTCCCACGTCGTGTGCTGAGCTTGGGTGGGAAGCTCAAGGGAGCCCTTTTTGCCGAGAGGTCCTCGGGCACGTCTTCTCAGAGCTCAGAGACGTTTGTTCTCACAGCCAGTTCACGTCAGTGGGTCCAGTGGCTACGGCAGCCTGGGAAGCAATGGGTCGCAGGAACATTACATTAGCATCGCGTCATCTAGCGAATCCAGTGGGAACTGTGTCGAGGAAATACAGAAGGAGCCAGTAAGTTCCTTAGTTCAGTATTTTTATTTGAATGCAGTTTTCTTTCCTTTTGTGTATTTAGTTGGAATGAACTAAAGTGTGAGTTCTGAGCCCAGCACTTGCTGAAATGGCCAGATTAATTCAGAATAATTTAAGTGCCTACTACATGCCAGGTGCTGTGGGGAGAGCTTTACAAATGTGAGCCCATTGGATCCTTACAACAGTTCTGGGAGGGTGAGGACTGTTATGATCCTTGTTTTACGGATGAGGAAAGTGAGTCATAGGGGAAGTGATTTGTCCATGGTCACCCAGCCAGTCAGTGTGTGAAGCTGGATTTGAGCCCGGGTCTTCCTGATTCCAGGCTCCAAACCCTGTGCCCTGTGGCACCCTGCTAGTAGCCAGTGACCTCCATGGGCAAAACTATACTTGGGAATGTCCCTGTAAACCCAAGACAGCGCCAGTTTGGCCCTACTACTGGGACTCCTTCCACAGATGGGCATATTTGCAACTAGATTGTTTAGAGCTGGCTTGGTCCAGTGTGATCCTGTGCTCATGGGGTTATGAGTTGTAGACATGGCAGCCCAGGCAAGACAGTGTCTGATCTGAGAGCAGGAAGGTGTGAGCTCAAGGCCAGCCTCAGATACTTAGTGGTGTGTGTGGCCCTGGGCAAGGCACCTTACTTCTGCCTCAGTTTCCTTATCTGTAGAATGAGGATGCTGGACTCAGAACCTTTCTAGTGCCACATCAAACTATGACCCTGACATTTTCTTCTGTCATATTTTTTGATGCATTTTGTTTTTGTTTCCCTTTCCCTCCTAAGATGACATTGCAGCAGGTCTGTGCCACGGTCAACAGAATCAAAAACCTGGGTCAGCAGCTATATATTGAATCAAGGACCAAATTATCCAACCAACAGTTTGTAAGATCAGGTACAGAGCGACAAGGAGGTGAGTCAGCATTGTTTCCCAGATTATTTTCATATATACTTCTGAATCTTTTAAAATGTGTGGCTAAAAGCTCTTGTCTCTTTCTTTTTTTTTTTTCTTTTTGGTGAGGCAGTCAGGGTTAAGTGACTTGCCCAGGGTCACACAGCTAGTAAGTGTCAAGTGTCTGAAGCTGGATTTAAACTTAGGGCCTCCTGATCCCAGAGCCAGTGCTCTATTTCTTAATAATATTTCTTTGTAATCTTAGTGACTTAGTTAATTAACTAATTAACTTAATGCCAGTAATCAGACTAATGCCAAGGAATTAGTAGAACATTTGGGACATTTTTTCTGATAATTTATCCACTACAAACTGTGAAACCCAGTTTTTTTAGACCATGCTTCAGATAAAGTTAGTGCATATTCAATACAAAATGAATAAAGCAATCCTTTCCCACAAAAAATCTCTATCTTTACCATCATTTGAGTGGGAACGGCGCATTTCTTGTATAGAAGTGCATCGTGTTGATGGTGAGTAAGGCGGACACTGCCTTGGTGGATCAGTTCCGGGAGGTTCCCCTCTTTCGGATGGTTCTGGCAGCTCCCTGGCACTGTAGAAGAAACCCTTAAATATGGAGCTCCCTCTGCATGCTGTTTGCCGTGGTCTTGTCTTCCTCTAAGCCTCTGGTTGGCCCGAGGGTTAATAGCGCTGGCCATTGGGTTCTTGTCTCCCTAAGCACTAACTTTGGTACCTGTTTGTGTGGTACGTAAACTTTCATGTTAGAAATTGCAAGAACACAGGGTCAGTCCTTTTTTCTGCTGCTAAAATAATAGCAAGAATTACCATGAAACAGTGACCAGAGGTTGGTAGAGCCATTTACACGCATTCACTCTTGAGTTGGTTCTGACAGCTTAGGTAGCGAGAATAGACCTGACACGGTCACAGAGGGGCAGCTAGGCGGTGTGGTGGATGGAACGCCGGCCAGGTGACTCCTCTTCCTGAGTTCAAATGTGCCTTTAGACACTTACCAGCTGTGTGACCCTGGGCGAGTCACTTCACCCTGTTGGCCTCAACTTCCTCATATGTATAATGAACTGGAGAAGGAAATGGCAAACCACTCCAGTATCTGCCGAGAAAACTCCAAATGGGGTCTCGGAGAGTCTGATACGGTTAGGAGCTTTGCCGGTAATGTCACTGCTTCGTAGGACTGTCCTCCTGAAATATTTATTTGCATGTGCTGCTTATGGTAGACCAATTTGTTTTCGGTGGCAAGTCTTTTGTTTTGTTTTTTAAAGGCTGAAGGATATCACAATGGACAGAAAGCCTTTTGTATCTCTTGTCACTGCCTCTTAAGGCAGCATGTGTCCAGCAGAACTACCTAATTAGCTTTCTGGCCACATCCTGTCATGACTAGGCAAGCTCCTTCCTCGTAATCTCTCTGGCTCCACTGGCACTAAGGCATTTCTCAGGTGCAGCTCTTCTCTGGATCTGAATTACCGAGGAGTTTTCCTCATCATGCACTTGTTAGCATCCCTTCCTCAGCCTTACCTCTCACCGAGGACCATTAACTGTCTTCATCCAGACCCATCTCTGCAATCACAACTTGGCGTGATTCTTGTATTTCTCATGATAAACTATTTCTCCCCACCTGTGAGATTTGACTTCTCTTTACTCTTATTGATTCAATAAATGTTTCTTAAGTACTTCTTATTAGCAGAATGCTGTGTTAGACCAGGTGTGAGGGGAGATACGAACACAGGATTAGTTATGATAAGGTCCCTGCCCTCACAGAGCTTTTGCAGGAGGGCAGGGGCAGCCTCAAGGCCACATGGGGCCCTCTAGGTCCTCAAGTGTGGCCCTTTGACTGAATCCTCAGTCATATCCTCAGAGGACCATACTTGAGCAAGGACCTAGAGGGCCCCATGTGGCCTTGGGCTGCAGGTTTCCCATCCCTGCCTTAGGAAAATATGTTGTTGAACCCAATTAATGTTGTCACATCTTCTTTTTTGCAAACCTCAAGCTAGCTCTTCTCTTTCTTGCTACCTGCATCCTCGTTCCATGGTCCATTAGAATCTAAAGGACGTTTCCTCATTCAGCTAGATAAACTCAGGGTCTTGTGCTGTTAGCCAGCCCAGCAAAGCCCCTCCCACTGTCTGCTGACCACTTAACCAGGATGTAGCTGCTCCCATCATCTCGCTCAGCGAGGCCATTGGAGAGAGCACAAGCTTCTGCTTTGATTATGTGATTGTTCTGGGAGCCGTGGTCTCATCCAGATCAAAGTACACTAACATGTACTTTGGAAATCTCTTATTTTTTTTCCTAGGCAACAAGAAGTCTTCTCATCCTTCATTTCAGGAGCTGAGAAATAGTAGTTTGGGCACTGATTCTTGTGATGATTTGAGAAAAGATCAGCATACTCCATCCTATCAGCAGATCAATTGTGTGGACAGTATTATCAGGTGTGGAAGAAAAGTAAAAACCAGTCATCGTTGTAGACTCCATACATTCTAAATGCATTCTACCTTAAATTTCATTATCAATCAATCAGAAATCAATTTATCTACTTTGAAGACTCCTTGGTAAATGGCAGGCAGATCTAAAGTAGCCTAAGACAAGATTCCACTCGATTTCTAATCTAGTTTGGGGAGATGAGACAAATATGAAAAGCTAAACAATCCAGAATTAAAGCGATTGGTCAAGGTAATGACAAAAGAGATGCAGTGGGGGAGTATCTGGTCATATCAAGATGTCTAGTCGTGTCCTGGGCTCTATTGGTTATTGCCTCATTCTCTGAATGTGAGCCCACATTAGGTCAGTGGCAGTCAGGGAAGACGGTGAGAAACATGGGCCTTGCTCTGGCTTGTGAAAAATCTGTGAGTCCTGTGGTGAGAGACGGGAGGCCTTTGCAGACAGGGTGGATGGGAGGGCAGTTCGTGCAAAAGGAGAATGGCAGGTGTGGTTGGGAGACAGGGCAAGTTATCCCAGAGCCATAGACTTTCTCTCTGGACAGGGTTACACGAGGGTACGTTTGATTAGTGGGCCACTCGGTAGCCCACTGCCATACCTTGGGTCATCTTGACTTTTCACCTTTTAGTATTTCTTTCATGTTAGGAACAAGTGCTTAAAGGTGACCCTGTTGGTGTCTCATAGATGTTTTTCTTGGGGAAAGTATTTACTGTTATGGAGAAACAGCTATTAAATTTAGAGCATGTTTGATGATCTGCACAGAAAGCACGTTTGTCTCATCCACTGGGTTCTGTAGTTTAGATTTCAAAACATTATTATCATGGATACATGCCTCTATGTGTATGCATGCGTGTGGATGGACGCACATACCTGCCTGTGGTAAGAGGGTGTGTGTGTGGCCTGCTTCCGATACAGGTATCTCGAGAGCTACAACATCCCTGCCTTGAAGAGGAAGTGTATCTCCTGCAGCAATACAACTTCCTCCTCCTCTGAAGACGACCAGCACATCAGTCAGAGGCCAGTGGGTGCCCAGGCACTAGACGGTAAATGGGAACCCATTTTCCTCTCGAATGGAAACATCAGTGACAGTAAATGTGACTCAATTTAAAGGATTAACTCTCTTAAATTTCCTTGTATGTAAACTGATCCCAGATTCACCTAGCTTCCGTTATGCTGGGGAAGGTTTTTTGGTGGGGTTTTTCTAATACAGGTAAGGCCACATAATAATAATGCCACATAGTCTTGGATTCAAGAAGGACTGGGTTTAAATCCTAGCTAGGCCTTGGCCAGCTTTATGACCCTGGGCCTCAGGAGGCCACTTAATGCCTTCCTTGGGATTTCACCACTAAATCAGAAAAGAGGGAGAGTTTCCCACGCTGAGAATTCACACATTCTTTGTATATTAAATCCACTTCTTTTTTTCTTTTGCTCACTTCTGAACCCTCACGCACTCTGGCTTATCATCTGCGCTAATGACTCTCAAATCTACTTGTCCTGCCCCAAACTCTCTGCTGACCTCCCATCTTGCATTTCCAACTGCCTTTCAGACAAATCAAGTTGGATGTCCAGTAGACATCTTAAAGTCACTGTGTCCAAAGTGAAATTCATTATCTTTCCCCTTAAATCCTTTCCCCACTCCTAGCTTCCCTATTACTGTAGAAGACAACACCATCCTTCCAGTCCTCCAGACTCCCAACCAAGGAGTTGTCCTGGGCTCCTCACTCTCACCCCCTACATCCAAGATGTTGCCAAGGCTGGCCACCTTTGCAGCAGCGTCTCTCAAGTGTGCCTCTTCCTGTTCTGTGACACTGTGGCAGCCCTGGTGCAGACCCTTATCACCTGGACTATTGCAGTAATGCTGGGGGTCTGCCTGCCCCAAGTCTCTCCCCACTCTGGTCCATCCTCCCTTCAGTCGCCAGTGACTGTATCCTAAAGCCCAGGTCTGACCACATCCCCCTAACTCCGTAAGCTCCCTTGGCTCTCTGTGACTGTAGATCAAATTAAAAATGCTCTATTTGGTTTTCAAAGCCCTTCATGACCCGCCCCTTCTTACACCTTCCTCTCCTATATGTGCTCTTTGATCCCAGGACACCGGTCTCCCTCCTAGCTGTTCCATAACAGGCCCCTCCATCTCTTGGCTTCTTCTCTCTGTCCCCCATGCCCAGAAAGCTCTGCCTTCTCCTCTCTGCCTGCAGGCTTCCTTGAAGTCTAGTCTTCTACAGGAAGTTTTTCCCAGCCCCACTTCACTCTAGTGCCTGCCTCCTGTTTGTCCTGTACATAGCTTGTGTGTGTGTGTTTGTTTCCTTGTCATTTCTCCCGTTGGGTTGTGATCTTTTGAGGCCTGGGATGGTCTCTTGCCTCTTCTTAGATCTTCTGTGCTTAGCATGGTGCCTGGTACATAGCAGGCACTTAAAATGTGTATTGATTGGTTGCCTTTCCGACCTCATTCAACTGAAAGCATTTTTTCCAAAGTTAGCAATGATCTCTTCTTTGCCAGTCCAGTGGCTTTTCCTCTAACGCTAGTGACTGGCTTTGCCCTGGGTCCTCTCCTGTCTCTTTTCATGAATTTCTCTTAGTTCTCCTCCTAGCTATCTGGCCATTTTTTCTCATCTCCAGATCTCACTTAGTCTTCATTCATATCATGCCCTCTAGCTGCAGGTGTACCCCAACATTCTTTCTGCTTCACACCCTGTTTTGTGACCCCAGAGACTCCCTTGATTCAGATAAACTCTCTCTGTGCCCAGCCATCCCTCTCTTTAGCACTCCAGTCCCACATCAGCAGCTCACGCTGCTTGTCCCAAGTGGAATGTCTCAGAAGCATCTCAGAGTCAGCATGTCCAGAACAGCCCACCGGACTGCCCTGTTGTTGTTGGTTGCATCAGCATCCTTCACAGCCCCTCTCCCTCTGCCTCACTCCCGTAGCCAGACCCAGTTAGTCCTTTCTCTAACATCTTCCACACCGTCCCCTTCTCTCCACTTACTGCCACACAGATAGTGGAGGCCTCGTATGCTGGAAACCCTCATTTCCATCAAGGCTCAGCTCCAGTACCACTTTCTACATGAGGCCTTTCTGGATTTCCTCCCCCCATCCCATTACCCTCTATGGAAGGTCAGCTCCTTGAGGGTCAGACCTGTTTCTTGTTCTCCTTGTATCCCGGCCTGTCCAGGGCGGTCGCTCAGTACCAGCAGATGTGTTGATTTGATTAAGATGTTACCCAGGAAAAGAAAGGATTGGTATTCTATTTACAAGTATGTTTTTGATCTCACTAGCCGTTCCCCAGATTCCAGTCCTGGCCACACCTGCAGGGAGCGAGGACAATGGCACAGCACTGGCGCTCTCCCCCAAAGCCATGAGTGTGCTCTCTGCTACGAGCCAGTGCAGCTACCGCAGCACCCTGGTGCACGTCCCCCACCCAGAATCAGGTATGCACCCCCAGCCATGAAGCAGGCATTGCTGCCACTTTCCTTTGTTTTCTTCTTACAGCCCTCTGGATTATAAGGACCCTTTCCTGTCCTTGACTTCTAAGGGTTTTTAGGAAGCATGATCATTCATTTTAGTTGTGGTTTTTTTAGTCTTTGTATTAATGGGGCTGGTTTGAGTTGCTCATGCCACTGACCTTTAAAGAAAAGGTCAAGTCGAACCCCTTAGCCAAACAGCATAAAATGTATTTTGTTTAGATAGGTCATGTATAGAGCAGATGAACAAGTCACTCCTCCTTTGACAATAGAAGTATTTTTTGGGGGGACCAATTTTCTAAGTTGTTCTGTATCCCTTTTGAGCTTTTTAATTTTTTACTTTTGTTGGAGGCTGGTCTGAGAAATTTAAAAAAAAAAAGGTTTGGTTGGGTTGGCTATTGAGGCTAATGGCTAAAATGAAGTTTCTTGGTCATCTATAGATTTAATTTTCTTTTGCCTGGCCCTGCTGGCATAGCATGTGTGCACTACATCTTGGGTAACATTTAACAAGGGTGGAGAGGGGGCGGGGATGTGAAGAGATAGAGTGCCCAGAGAGCTCACGGTCATTGTCCAGTGCCATGCGAAGGTTGGTGGAATGAAATGTGGACCTGCTTCATCTCATCAAAGCGCTGGCAGTGCTGTCCAGAGCGGAGCGCATGCTGTGGTGATCCTCACTTACAGCACAATTAAGAGAGGGTGAGAGAGCCTTGCCAGGCTCACCAGCAGTCTCCAGTCCCCTCTGCTGGTACAGCCAAGCGCACACTTGCACTTTGCCCCTGGCCCAGTTTCCAGCTCAGTATCTCAAAGAGTAGATGGATTAATGTTTCCGTTTTGAATTCCTACTCCCAGTGTTTTTGAACCTTAGTAACATTTTCCCTAACATTTAAATGATTTGAATGTGAGATAAGATTTTTACCTATAGAAAGTTCATTTAGTATTTAGGGTATATCATTAACCCCACTTGCCGGTATTATCACAAAATGTTGCCACATTTCTAATGGCATTTATATATGTCTTAGTAACATTCAAATTGTGTGCAAATGTGTATTTTGTAAAGTTAGTATTCACGGACTAAAGAGCTCAACCATAAACAGTGTTGGTGAGAAAAATGGCATTTTTAAAAAAATAGGCCCTTTTTTAGAAACAGTTTTCATAGTTTTATGTCCTCATGGTTGCATCAGAGTAGTTTGTATAATACATCCTGTGCCCCTGAGAGAATATATGTAAGTCTCTTTCTAGAGTCACAGTGCTGGTAAAGAATTCAGTTGAAACCAACATCTCTTTCCGTCCCCTTGGCAGAGATGACTGCTGGAGATGATGTTACTGCAGGCAATGAGCCGGCTGAGGCCCGGAGCCTGAGCCTCCAGACTTTCCCTGTGGCCCCAGAGGGCTTCAGGCAGGTAGGGCTCACGAAGGCAGTGCTGTCCGCTCACACCCAAAAGGAAGAGAAGAACTACGTGGACAGATTTCGGGAAAAGATCTTGTCTTCTCCATATTGCTCCTATCTCCAGCCGGATGGCAGAAGCAAGATGAGATATCCCCTCATCCAAGGTACCAAAGCGGTTATTTTTCACGTAATTCACATCCCTAGTTACACAACGATCTCACAATGCGTATGAAGTGCTGCTGAGTGCTGGGGATGTCCCCAGGGCTGGTGCAGATGGAGGTATCAGGCCACGGCTGCAGAGGCTCCGGATATGTCCCAGGGTCCCTTTTCTAGGGGCCAACTGTTGGCCATCCCTTTATTAGATGGAGTCAAATATCTTTTTAATGGGGGTGGAAGAGTCCTTTAAAAAAAATAGTCCTAGTTACGAGCCACCGGTACCTTTCAGCATAATGCCTTTTCCTCTTGGTCTTTCTCCTGTTGCTTATGTTCTTTGAAAAAGTGCTTGGAGGTGGGTTGCTCTTGGCCTAGTGAACTTTTTAGGAGTCCACGGCCATGTTTGTTGTCGTTGTTCAGGAGATGCTCCTTCCAAGCAGACCCCGTCAGCCGGCTGTAAAAAGGGAAAACACAAGCGCCTGAAGCTCCCGGTGTCCTCTCGCAGCAGCGGCTCTTGTGAGAACTTGCCTTCTCTGCTGGGGACGCCATCTCTGGGCAGACTACCCTGGTCGCCTTCAGACGTGGCCCCCCCCGGCTCGTGTGGGTTGCTGCACCCTCCTTTGGCCCCTTCCCCAGCCTCTGGTTTTCCTGTTCTGCCCCCGATGTCCCCTCTGAGAGCACAGTGCACAGCGTCCATGCCTGGACCGGGACCTCAGCCGGGGCTGAGCCCTGCCTACAGGATGCAGCCGCTGCCAGCATTCCCTTCTCCTTATGTGGGTGCTTTTATGACCATTATTTTGCACAACCCCCCTGCCTGTCCCCAGATGTGCCAGCCATTCTCTTCCCCGTGTCCGTTCTTGGGTGTGCCTGGTTGCTCTGAAATAGTCCCACCGCCGCTGCCCTCCTCATCACCAGTACTGCCGCAGGAGGACCTTCCAGAACCACCATCCCCAGCCTCCAGCCAGAGATCAGCTGAAGAGGAGTGGGTGCTCCAGAGCAATCAGGAGCACCCCTTATTTAGTCATTCCAGGAGTAGCTCCCCACTACAGCTGAACCTGCTTCAGGAAGAATTGCCAGGGGCTCCTGAGTCCCTGGCACACATGGGACGGGAGTCAGACACAGGAGTGCAGGATGTAAGTAACAGCCACTCTTCCCACTCAGGGCCCCCACACCCATGCTGACTGTGCATAGAGCCTGCTGGTGTCACCATGGGCAGGTTTAGTGGGGGGAGTGGGGGGGGGGGGAGCGAGGTATGGGAGAGGCGGCTGTTTTCTGTCTTAACTGGGGTAAGGTATCTTCTGGTCACATAACCTGTTATCAGACACTTGAAATGGACATTAAAACATGCCTCTGTCACGTAAGGACCACCAGATGTGCTCATCAGAAATAGTTGTGCACAGCTGGCAGTGGGCAGAGCCGCGGCTTTGAGGGCCGCCTCTCAGCAGTACTCATTTCAGAGCACGTGCCTCCTTTCCACATGGCCAGGCATAAGCAGGATGGTGGCGGTCAGTGCCCTGGTCTGGAGAGCCCAGGGTCAGTCGGAGCAAAGGGAGCGTTGGCATCCAGGAGGCTGTGGCAGCATGGGCTCCTCAGCTGTAGATTCTCAGGATTTCGAGGGTTGTAGGAATCGTTATTTAGCTTCTCCCCATGCTTCTAGTGTGCATCCATGTTAGCCGATGAAATCTCAGCAGAATCAATAGAACATTATCTTTTTTTGCATCCTAATTTTTTAGTTCTCCTGACAAAAGTAATCCAGGCATTAAAAGCAAAAATACCACATGACGTACCTGGTTTCAAATCCCATCTTCACCACTTATACCTGTGTGACCTTGGGCAAGTCCCATCACTTCTCAGAGACTCAGTTTCCTCATCTCTAAAGTGGGCACAATAATACTTGCACCGCCTCCCTGCCTCACAAGCTTGTTGTGAGGACCAGACGAGGTCACGGAGCAAACGTGCACTTTGTAGACATGCGAGTATCATCTAAAGGTGAGCTACGATGACCGAGACTTCAAAGAAATGTTCAGTTCAGTTTAAAGGATCCTTTGCAATATTCCTAGAAGTAGGAATTTCTATAGTTTGTCCTGTTTTTTAGATGAAGTTCCTCAGTTGTCAGATCAAAAGATGCTATTGCACGGTGCTGGAAATACAGAAGTTATGGTACATTTCCTTGTGTTTCTCCTTCCTAGTCACATCAAGCAGGCGGTAACGAAAATAGCCATAATTCTGTGGCCAAGGAGCTGTTCACCCTGCTACTTCACAAGGACTCTCCAGCTGGAGCTGATTCTGCAGCATCGGGTAGTGGGTCTGTGAGCTCTGATGCCAATGGCTCACTCTCCCATGGCACATCTGGTTGTGGCACAGGTAGGTAAGGGGAAAGCGAGAAGTAGATTTTCTGTTGAAATTGTTGCGCGGTGACTCCCATGACTTACAGATGCCGTCCCCAGAGAATTCAGTCCACCAGCCTGCCTGGGCCACTCAGCCAAATCAGACTTTGAGAAGTGCTTTCGATTTTTTTATTTTTTTGTTGGTAGGAAGCAGTGATAGCAGCAAATACTTTGCAAGTAGCGACTATTCCTCTGAAACCTCCCAGAATGAGCAGAAATCAGAGGAAAAAGAAGCACCCCACAAATCAGGTAGAGACGCCATCTGGGGGATGATAGAGCAGACCCCCGAGTGCGTCCTGATGACGTATCAGGTCCCCGAGAGGTAAGGCGATAAAGAACTCTGTTGTCTTAGGAACTTCTGGCTATTTAAGACTTGGATGGAATGAAATCATTTTATAGCATCATTTGTGTTTGTTGGTTTTAAGGTATTTTAAATCATAGCTCTTAGAAAGTGCATTCTTTAGAAGGAAGGGGAGAAATGATGTCCTAGGCCCATGCAGAATAACTCTCTCTGGCTTAGAAATCAGAGTCTTTACATTATAATAGAATTGGAAGGATTATCAGGGTTTCACATATTAGAAAGTCTAGTCCAGGGGTGGGGAACCTGCAGCTTCAAGGCTGCATGTGGCCCTCTACGTCCTGAAGTGCAGCCCTTTGACTGAAGTGAAGTTTGAATTAAGTCCGAGGGCCCTACTTGAGAACTTAGAGGGCCACATGTGGCCTCAAGGCCTAGTCCGAATGTGTATGTCCTACTTTCCCTAAATTAAAACTATCTACCTTATTGGAATAAATTAGCCTTCCCTGTCAAAAGATGTGCAAATTAAAGGTGATGGGATTTCTTGAAGGGTTAAAGAAGATGTATTAAAAGAGGACCTAGAGAAGCTGGAAAGTATGAAGCAGCATCAACCTCGGTTTACGGATGGACAGAAAGAGGAGCTGGCAGAAGTGCACCCTTGGATTCAAAGCCAGACAGTCCCTCGAGAAATAGACACCCACGTAAGTGGCTCTGAGTCCTGCAGGGGGAAGATTCAGAGTGACCTCCTAGACAGTCTGCCAGAGATGGGGAGGAGAAGATAAAGGGCTCACACAACCAGGAGGACCTCCCTTCTTGTGCTGGGGCAGCCCATCTGAGTGTGCCAGCCTGGCTACTCAGGGGACTTTTTAAGTGATCAGGCTTTGGGTATCCCTTCTGATAAGGTGAGCAGGAAAGGAAGTTCATTTACCATGAGAGGTTGAGGTTGGGAAGTTACTGAAATCCCCTTCTGTTTTCAAAAAAATGGGGGACTGGGGCCTTGTCAGGTACTGGGCCAGTTTGACATTTTACCCTTTGGAATCACTAAAAGGCCTTCTAAATGCTTTTGACCGCAAAACTGAGTCATAAAATGGTACCATTTGTTTACATAAGTATTAAATTGATTCATAGTCTTAGATGACAATGGAGCAAGTTGGTGGGGGAGGGGTCATCTCATGTTCTAACCAGAAAGGCCTTCACCTCACCTAATGGCTTTGCTGTCTCTCCTTTCTGGAGGGCTGTGTCACGTGTGACAGCAAACGTTCTCTGGGTGTTGGGGCTCTGCCTTACGAGAAGAGTCTGGACGAAGACAGTTGGGTGACTGACCATGAAGATGCGCCTGCACAGCCTTTTCAAGACAGAAAACTCTGATGTTTTTAACACTTGACTCTCTTCTGAAGCCTTGCATATCTTCTAAAATTCTTGCCTTTTCAATGACTTTGCAGTTATCAGTGAATGCTTAGAGCTGTCCAAAAGTTTTCTTCCTTAATTTTTAATAGACTTATTTTTGCAAATAGAATGACTTTCTAAATAGAATCTTTTACTCTTAAATTCTTAAATTTGAAATGTGTTCCTAGTATCTTGAAACCATCAGTTGCATTTGGCCGCCATTTCAGCCATCACAATTCCAAAGAGGTTAAATCACAGCAGTGGATGGTGGAGCATAAGGTCAGTCTCACCCAGGTGGGATGTAATAAGGAGGATGACTCCAGTGAGCCCGGAGCCTTAACTGCATTGGATCCATCCCTTCTGGCTAAATTGGGGGCTGGGATAGTTGTTCCCATGAATTCAGTGGATCCAGGTTCCACACTGGATGGACTCTACCTCCGTCTCACAGAGCTGCTTCCACTGAAGTTTGTGCTTAAGCAAGACGTTTGCACTCCAGCTTTGCCTTGTTCAGTAAGGAATAGAGAAGTCAAGTCAACACTCGTAAGCCTTAGTAGGCACGGACAGGCCTTTCTGTCCTCACAGGAATTTAAACGTCAGCATTTTGTAGATCCTCTTGGTTTTTAGCATTCCCAGACTTTAGATGGAGTCTATCTGCACAGCCCCTCCACCCTGCCCTGAGCACTGGCGTCTGCTAGACTGTCCTCTGCCTAGCGTTTTAGGGCAGCGTGGTGGAAGCGAAGGGATACGCAGTTCAGAGGAAAATGATGCTTAGGTTGCTTTTTCCCCCTGTCTTAAATATTGTTCCTTCTCATGCTTGCTTTCTCTCTGGTGCTCCATAGAGTGATTCCTTCTCTGATTTTAAATGCGTGGACCTCCAGCAGCACAAAGAGCATGGCGCCTAGGAGAGACCTTTCTCATTGATTGATGCCTCCAATTCCTGCCCTTTAGCAGGGGAACTAAATCCTACTTGGAAGTTTTTCATTTTTAGTGAGCAGTTGCTAGGTAAAATTGGCTCTCTTTTCTCCATGAGTGAATTAAACACATGCCATTTAAATCTGTGATTAGCAAAGAACCTTTGTATTCCATGGTGCCCTGGAACTGGATGGATGGTTTCTGAAACATACATTCCATTTGTAAAATTACATAAATTTTTTCCCATTAGTCTGGGAAGTGTCCATCACCATAGGATTTCCTTGTGGCAATGACCACACATTTTTGAGCACTGTCAAATGCTCATTCCACAGAATTTGCTTTGTTTAAAAAAAAAAAAAGCCAATTATCTTACTCTTAAGAATAGTAGAAATCTCTCCCTTTTAATTATTTCCTGGATCACTTTTATCTAAGTTTGCAAGTTTATTTGCCTTAGGACACAGTTCACTGAGAGCTCTGGATGTGTGTGTACGTACGTGTGAGTGTGAGTGAGAGATTTTGAAAGAAGTGTAGCATCAGACGTAAGAGCATATATATATACATATATATATATATTTACAGCCATTTATAAATGATCACATTTTGATAACTTCAGTGTTAGGCTAGATAGTATTTTTAGATTTTTTTTTTTTATCTCTGTGAAATTACTACTGCTGGACGTAAGCAATGTGTTGGTTCAGTAGTGATGTGGTTACTGCCCGCCCCCCAAGGGGGCTCCACCCAATCAAAAGCTTGTGGTCAATGTTTTTATGAAATTGTTACATTCTCGCCTGAAGAATTCATGTCTGGAAAAAAGTACGTATCGTCTCTTTCAATGTTTACACAAATGTTGCTGCTCCAGCAGTTGTCTTTCTCGGATGTGTTGTGAGAATTTCTTTAAAAAAAGAAAAAAAGAATGCTATGTACATGAGGTGATTCTAAGGTTAAGATGATGCTTGGTTATAAATCGCAAGGCAAATCAGAATTTGAATTTTTTTTTAATTTTTCAACCAAATTTGTAATTAGCAATGTGTGAATTTATTTGTTTTTACTGTATATGAATATCCTGACTAGGTGTCTTGGATTTTTTTTAAGTAAAAATAAAACCAGCAGTGAACCTGTTTTAAGACTTCAGAAAATTTCTTTCACAGACACTGAGTACATCTTTGAACAATAATATTCATATGGTGTGATTATTTGTAAATTGAAAATTATACAACTCTTTGATCTTTTCTTAAAATATAGCTTAGGCCTTAAATCTGTGAAGGGCACTTTGTGTCTTTTTGGAATCTACAAAATGGCCTGTCAAGTTTATGAATTTGACCTAGTATATTTTTTAGAACCTCACACAATCTGGTCGGTAATCCCCAGTTTGAACTACTAAAAATGTGAAATTCCAGAATGGGAAGTGCTTTGCTGAGGATGGCTCCCGGCTCCCCCCAGGGTCAAGATCTTTGGGGGAAGAATGACACCTGGACTTATGACTCCGGGGGAGGAGTCTAGAATCTTGAATAGGGCCCTGCCTTTTGGTGTCTTAGATGGAAATCTAGTTCCATGGTACCAAACTATGAGACACAGAGCTCAGGGTACAGTCACCTGGTTTTTAGGGAGTGTTTTGGTCAAGGGGAGGGATGGAGCCAAGATGGCGGAGTGAAGGCAGGGACACATCTGAGCTCTCCCCCAAACCTCTCCAAATACCTGTAAAAAATGACCCTAAAATTCCAGAGCATCATTTGACATTCGTGTAAGCCCTGGGAAATGTACAGTTACTTGTAATTATGGGATTTTTTCGCCAGCATTTTCCCTAGCATCCATCCAAGCTCTTGAGTTTGAATCATTTTTCATTGCTGTAGATTTGTTCCTGAATTGTCACATACGCAAGAAGAATGTTAAGATTTATCACCCCCTCCGTCCATCCTATAACAGATTTACAGCGATCATTGCCAGAATCAATATGAATTACGTGTCCCAGCCTCTTGCCCATTTCAAAATCTCATTTATCCGTGGAGTTTTACTGGGCGCAGCTCTCATTGGCAGCTCGCAGTCTCTGCTTTTCTCTGTGGCCAGCATTTCATAAGGCAAGGCCAGTCCCCAGTCTTGCTCTACAAACCAACAACAGTGGGGACAAGACCCCCATAGGTAAAGAGGCTTTGGGACCCAAAGTGTTCAAGTGAGCTATCAGGGAGATCCTTGGGCCTGAGGTAGCCAGGGTTTTGTTTTCATAGATTGCTGCTGAATGAGAGCATTCAGGTGCTTGGCACCTGTGAGTTAAGGGGGAAACTAAGCTTCATTTCTATAGTCTCTTCCCTCAGAACCCTTCAGCTTTCCAATCCCTAGACTGCCCAGATCTGCCCTGTATCAAAAGTGAACCTTTAATGAGTTTTGGCCCAGCAAAAACTCCAATGGAAAACAAATGCAGACTTTCATTCCTTTTTGACGCTTCACCAGTCTGACTCTTTACCAATAAGGAAACTCCATTTAACTAAATTTTTCTTGGATATGTTATTGTTTCATACTGGCTTTTCTCTTGCAGTTCAAAAGACCTAACCAGGACTGGTCAATTCAATTTTCTTAGTAATGTTTCATGGCTGTGAATTGTGTGCCTTTTGGAGAAGGACAACGTTTACATTAATTGGTTCTTTATTGACTTAAAACTTAAGTATTATCATTTTGAAGGGGGGGGATGACAGAACCCTTTGATATGGTGCAAAAATCTTAACTCTTCAATTTCTTGTGACCTTGCTAAAAATTTATTCTCAGTATGTGTATATATGTATATGTGTGTTTATACATATATGTGTATGTATATATATACAAAAACATGTCTTTTAAATATAGACCCTTGAATGTTAGTCTTGGGCTTTGGTAACTACTCTGCCATCCTTTTTTAGATTAAAACCTAATTTCCTAGTGACCTTAGCCAGAGAAAACGATTACCTACTTGTTCCGGGTCTCCTTGCACTGAACAAGAGTGTATAGCAAAACAAGAACCTAAAAAACTCACACCAAAAAAAATCCCCAAAGGGGTTAGAAATATGATTGATTGCTTTTAAGGTCTTATTCACCTTTATCACTTTATCTGTCCATTTGCTGTTATTCAGTTACACTCATGTCTGACTCTCCATGACCCCATTTCGGGGTTTCCTTCACCAGCTTAGTTTTTACAGATGAGGAAACTGAGGCAAACAGGGTTAAGTGACTTGCCCAGGGTCACACAGCTAGGAAGTGTCTGAAGCTGGATTTGAAATCGTGAAGATGAGCTTTCTTGATTACAAGCTCAGTGCTCTATCCACAGTGCCACCTAGCTGTCCCAACCCAAGCATTAGACTGGATTTTTCTGGTATGATTGGTCATTCTACAGTGCCCAACTGTCCCAGCTGGACTGTCCTCTGGTGCTATGACCTCATTGAAGTATTTAGGGTCCACTCACACTGGTTATTAGATGAAAAGCCTCCACCTATGTTCTCCCCTCTGGTCGCCTAGGCCAGAACAGTGAACGTAAACAGTGCTTGGCACCCTCCCAGCTGGTGAATGTTCTGACATCTCTGCTACTGTGTGGCTACAGTCTAACAACTGTGGGATCCCGGGTAGATTCCTGATTCTGTCTAATGGAAGCCCATGTTCATTTTTATAATCAACTCGATTTAACTCATCCGCAGGAAATGCGACAATGTATCTGTTGGCTCAAATGAGCCAAATCAATACACTTGCCATTATTAACTACCAAAAACTGGATCGTTGGTTTCCCCCTCCCCCGTTTTCTTGGCTTTTATTTCATATTCAAAGTTGTTCCTGTCAGCCTTTAAGAGAAATGCATTTTTGAAAAACTGAAAAATGGTGGAGGGGGGGAGGGGAGAAAGCATCATAGGAAATACTTATTTCTGTCACCACCGGCCCCGCCCCGCAAAAAAAAAAAGACTTCTGTTCAATGTGAGTATTTTTTCCTACATGGGTTGCAGCCCTTCCACACCTTAATAGACCATCTTAACAAGTTTCTGCAGCCAATTTTCTGGAAATGAGTCTCTGGTCCTTGGATAAGAGACATACAGTACTTTGCTAAACCTAAACTCTAAGCCTTTCTAGCCCAGCAATCAAACCTATTAGAGCTTGAAATCTGCTGGCTTAGACCTTAAAGACCCAAGGTCACCTTCACACCTCTAGGAGACATTATGGCAGAATTTTCACAGAGGGGACACAAGTATTTTATAAAGGAAATTACATATAGACTATATTTAAAGAAAAGATGCTCACATAATTACTTGCAAAACATAGAGGATTTATTTTTAAACAATAATGAATGTGATTTGCTTAGGTTTTTTTTAAGCCATTACTTTTAAATCAAATTACTTCATTTAAATTTTCCAAGAGGGTTATAAATATAATAAAGCAATAGGGAAAGAAAACTAAATCTCATTTTACACGCAATACTTCCAGAAACATTCAGAAGGGGTCCCACGTTTCTTGAACTGTTTCCTGGTTCTGGCTAGAAGATGACTCAGGAGTGAGATTTTGGGATCTTTTCCATAAAAAACCTGAAATTGAAAAAAAAGGTACATTAGTAAGCAAATAGGTGGTACAGTGGATGGAGCATGAAATTTGGAGTCAGGAAGGCCTGACTTTGATTCCTGCCCCAGACACTTACTACCTGTACGACCCAGGGCAAGTCACTTAACCTCTCTGGGCCTCATTTAAAATGAAAATAATAAAAGTACCTACCTTCACATGGTTGTTCTGAGGATCAAATGGGTAAAAACCATGTAAAGCATTGTGCAAACCTCAAAACATTATTATTAGTATGGAGGTAAGCCTACTTTTCCTCATAGAACTCCATTAAAACCTAAATTTTCTTTTAAAAAAATATTTATTTAGTATTTTATTTTTCCCCAACTACACATAAAAACAATTTTCAACATGTTTTTAAAATTTTGAGTTCTAAATTCTCTCCCTCCCTCCTGCCCTCATTGAGAAGGCAAGCCATTTGATATAGGTTATGCATATGTAGTCATGCAAAACATATTTCCATATTAGTCATGTTGTAAAAGGAAAAAAAAAAACCTAAATTTTCAATTTGTTCAACATGCAGTTCCTTTAGAAGTAAGATTAAGAGCCACGTCCCAATTGATAGGTGGTCAAAAAATAGGAACAGGCAGTGTTCAGAAGAAATCCAAGCTATCAAAAATAACTATACAGAAAAAAAAATGTTTCAAATCACTAATACTTAGAAAAGTGTAAGTTAAAGCAACTCCCAGATTCTACCTCATACCCATCAGACTGGCAAAGATAACCCAAAAAGGCAAAGGACAAATATTGGAGGAGCTGCGAGACAAAGGGGACATTTCGATCCCTGGCTTCTTTCAAGTCCCAACTAAAATGCCACCTTCAGTAGGAAGCCTTTCCCAATCCCCATAAATGTGAATGCTTTCCCTCCATTGATTATTTCCTATTTATCCGACACAACGTGCTACATATAGTGTGTGTCTACACCCACTTGTGTGTTCTCCAAAGCAGGGACTGTCTTCTGCCTTTCTTTGCGTCCCTAGCTCTTAACATAATACCTGCTACACGGTAGCATTCCATAGTAGTTTCCATAGTGCTTCATAAATGTTTAGTTACCAACTGATATGCGTTGCTGGTGGGCTGTGAATTGATTTGGTAGCTTTGGAAAACAATTTGGAATCATGCCCCTGTGATACCACTGCTAATGACTCGGAGGGCAGAATGTCCTGGAACGGTATATGGTACGTTTATTTTTAATATTTTTAATATTTGAAATAATACATATTTGAAATAATTTGAAATAGAGAAAGCTCTGTTCTAAATGTGTTATGCTCGAAGGGACTATCTACCTTATCTTAGTGCTGCCTTCATTCCTATAGTTCTATTTGGAGTTACATCAGTTGAATTAAATCAAACTCATGTTGCTAAAGAATGATTTGTGGAGCTGGGGGTGTGTGGGAGAATCACATAGTTGCCCACCTGATGCCAACCTCGAAAGTTTAGATATGCATCCAGTCTCTTTAACTTGACTGTTAAGACATGGATCTCTCTATGATTAAACTCTTCTTAAACCAATTTCTATTTTAGCCTGTATGACCTGTCAAGGTATTAACAGCTATAGTAGCTAACATTTATTTATCACTTACTATGTGCCAGGCACCGTGCTAAGCACTTTATGACTATTATCACATTTTATCCTTACACAACCCTGGAAGGTAGGGGCTATTATTATCCCTGTTTTACAGATAGCAAACAGAGACCAGGATCACACAGCTACTGAGTGTCTGAGGCCAGATTCGAACTCAGATCACCACCTCGCTGCCCCTAGGATAACAAGTTCCCTGAGTTTGCACCCACTGTATAAAATAATTCTTCCTTTTATTTGTCCTAAAGTGACCCACCTCAAGGGGTAGCCCCTCATTCCAATATCCATTCTATGCTCTTCATGAATCCATACACCTCATTTAAATCTCATCCCTAATTTTTTTCTAAACAGACATTCATTTCTATTAATATCAAGCTTAATCTTACTCAGAAGTTACTTCGTTCCTTGGTTCATTTCAGGGACCATTCTCTTGACTTTTTCTCTTTCTGTTGTTTCTTGAATCGAAGACAACGTAAGCCCTGCGTGCATATCTCCAGTGGCCATATTTAACTTCCCACTGAGTCATTGGTTTTAGAAGATTTTCCAAGAGTTTTGCCTCAGAATTAAGGGCTCAATGCCTCTAATTCTCCAACTTTGCTTCACAATCCTCTTATATCATGGCTTCTACATCATACTTGTTACCTGCTTCTGCTTAATTTAGTGGCAGCCAAGTGATGCAGTAGACAGAGTGCCAAGCTTGGAATCAGGAAGACTCATCTTCATGAGTTCAAATCTGGCCTCAGAAACTTACTAGGTGGGTGACCCTGGGCAACTCACTTCACCCTGTTTGCCTCAGTTTCCTCATCTGTAAAATGAGCTGGAGGAGGAAATGGCCTGTATCTTTGCCAAGAAAACCCCAAATGGAGTCATTAAGAGTCAGCCATGACTGAACAATAACATATCTCATATGCACCTAATTATTTACATGTTGTCTTACCTATTAGACTGTGAGCTCCTTGAGGGCAGGGAACTGTCTTTTGCCTTTGTTTGTACCCCACCCCCACCCCCAGCATTTAACAGTGCCTGGCACACAGTAGGTGCTTAATAAATGTTTGTTGACTGAGAATTTCTCTGACAGAGCCACTTACCTTTTTCACATTTTCTCTTGGATCAAAAATGTCAGCACTAAGATCTGAAAAACAATGTATTTAGGGGATGAGTTCTCAAATGGCAGTGGGTATCTTAGGCCTCTTTTTTACTGAGCTCTTTTAAGAGTAAAGATAACAGCAAAACGCAAAACACTGAAAAGGGACTAGGTAAGTTGTTGGGTCCTGAGTCTTTACCCCCGCCTTACAACAGGGATCTGGTTACTTCACTGGCTACTAATCCCTCTTCTTGTCATTGTGGTTCCTTTTCTAGGTTCTAAGCTAAGTGGCTTAGTAGAGAGCTCAACAGACTTGTGGTCACAAAGCCCCAAGTTCAAATCTTGCCTCTGACATTTACTAGTGGCATGATGCTAAGCAAGTCATTCAACCTCTGCCAGACTCAGTTTCTTCGTCTGTAAAATGGGGTCAATATTAGTAGCTCCCTCAGAGGGTTATCATGAGGATCAAATGAGATAATTATTTGCAAAACACTTTGCAAACCTTAAAGTGCTAAAAACATGCTAGCTATTACAGGGCACCTCCAAAACTGGCATCAAAATCTGCCACTGTCAGGGACAGCTAGGTGGCACAGTGAGTAGAGCACTGGCCCTGGAGTCAGGGGGACCTGAGTTCAAATCCAGCTTCAGACACTTGACACATGTACTAGCTGTGTGACCTTGAGCAAGTCTCTTAACCCAAATTGCCCTGCCCCCCCCCAAATCTGCCACTGTCTGCCTCAATTTTCTCATCTGAAACATGGGCATCATCATCATCATCATCGTTGTCATCATCCCTTGAGGATGAAAAGAAATGTATGTGAATTATCTCACAAATCTTAAATCTCTAAATAAATGCTAGCTATTCTTATTAATATCATCTTCCTTAGTAAGCAGTAGCCACAAAGATCTTTGTGTTAAAAGAAATTTAATTGTATTCATTTTCCCATAAAATATTTCTGTTATTAAAATGGCCCCCAAATTTCAAAGATTCTGCCCCTCCCAAAGATTCTGAACATTTATTCATCTTGAGCCAGTGTTTAGAGGGAAAAACTCAAGATTAGTTTTATTTTCCCTATCTCTAATTAATAGACAAAAGCCATGCTTATGTGTGGCATCAGAACTCCAAAGTGAGAGTCCATGTGGGAAGGAGAAAAGTAAGAAACTGATGTAAAAGGAAAAAAAGTCAAAACATTTAATTTTGGAAAGGAAAGAAATAACAAAAGGAGGACTCAGGGAAATTGGACCCTTTTGGGGTCTAGTCTACATGATTTTCGCCAACTAATTTCTTGTCTCTGGGCCTCAGTTGTCCCATCTGTCGCATGACTTCCCAGCTGAGAGCTCTGACAATCTATATTTCTTTGAAATGGAATTTTTTCAGATTTTAAATAATATTATATTTCCCCCAACCAATTGTTCAGTCATGTCTATCTCTTTGTGACCCCATTTGGGATTTTCGTGGCAAAGATACTGGAGTGGTTTGCCATTTCCTTCTCCAGATCACTTCACATATGAGATAACTGAGGCAAACAGGGTTAAGTGACTTGCCCAGGGTCACCCAGCTAGTAAGTGTCTGAGTCCAGATTTGAACTCACGAAGATAAGTCTTCCTGATTCCAAGGCCAGTACTTTACTTCACTACCTAGGGGCCCCCCCTCAACTATTAGCATAATTAAAATGTTTCATGTGAAACCCATTGATTTCCTTTCTATTGTGTCTTTCTTATAAAAAGTCACAGCTTCCATTTGGCCGCCAAATTGTTTTTTAAATCATAACCATCAAACTCCCTTATCTATCATTTTAAAAAACTGCTTCAGAACGAAGAAAAAGAAAGAAAGAAGTGAGGCAGAAAGACAAAGGTGATGTTTACAGATGAATCAGAGCAGGTTGGGGTCAGGCACAGAGCTGAATATGGCATTGAGAACCATCAAGTCAGGCAGAGGAATTCTCATGATGCATGTTGGCTGTCTAAGCTTTCTTCTAAGAGAAGAAAGTACATGAAACTAACTGGTAAATTCAAGGAACCATATTAGCTACTGATAACATTAATCTTCTAGTCAGTACAAAGTCTATTTTTTTTTTTTACCATCTTTTCTGGACTCCTTATCTCTTTCTGCACCAAAAATCTCTGGCAGCATTTGCAAGAGGGAAGTTCTGTCCAGGTCTTCCAGCGTTAGCTTTGCAGTCTCGTCATCTGCTAGAGAGAGAGAAGGAAAAAAGAAAGGGATGGGTATCTGCCTCATTCTGACTTTCTAAATTGTCATCAAACATGGAGTTTTTCAAATTGGGTGTTTGTCGTGTGTGTGTGTGTGTGTGTGTGTGTGTGTGTGTGTGTGTGTGCGTGTGTGCATGTGCGTGCATGCGCATGTGTGTGTATGTGTGAGTCCTAGGGAGGGGGTGGGGGTAATGAATACATGAAAAGCTTCGGAAGCTAATCAGTGGTTTATTATTGATGATAATTCTATATACATATATATATAATATTTTATAACTATTTCAATGTTTCCTTTGTAATCCTATGTATTTCATTTTATGCCTTTATATGTAGTATTTTTATGTGTACAGATATTATATATAATATATATTTTGTAACATCCTCAACGTTTCCTTTGTAATCCTATGTATTTCATTTTATGCATTTATACACTTTGTATATGCAGATATTTATACATAATATTGTGTTATATATATATATATATTATACCTATTTTTATGTTTCCTTTGTAATCCTATGAATTTCGTTTTATGCATTTAAGAACATTTTTCTGAAGGGATCCACAGGCTCAGATACTTACTAGCTGTGTGACCCTGAGCAGATCACTTTTCTGTGCCTTAGTTTCTTCACCTGTAAAATGGGTGTAATAACAGCATCTCTACCTGGCAGGGTTGTCGTGAGGATCCAATGGGATACTGTTTGTGAAGCGCCTGGCACATAGTAGGTGCTATGGAAATGTGAGCTTTTTTAATGTAGTCCACTAAAAATTAGCTGTTACTGGTATGTGTTGGCATTATTAGCATGAGATACATGTCATCTAAGGGTCTGGGGCTGCCTTCTCCTATGTAAAATAAAATCCTTGGACCAAATCAAGGGCTCCTAACCTAGAGTCTGTGAACTTCTTTAAAAAAATATTTTGACAACAGTAGTATTTCAATATAGTTTCCTTGTAATCCCATGTATTTTATTTTATGCATTTATAAACATTCCATGAAGGGGTCCGCAGGCTCAGATACTTGCTCTATAAATAGTCCATAAAAATGCTTCATAGAATCCCTCTCTTCCTTCAAACTTCAATCCAGGCATCACCTTGGACATGAAGTCTTTGCTCATTTCCTCAGTATTCAACTATTTTGTGTTTGTTCTCTTTGTATTTGCTCTTTGTATATTTCCATATGCCCCTGTTGACTTCTCCAATTGGAATGTATTATATTTTTTATTGTATTATATCTTTAGCATTTAGCAGCATCTAGCACCGGTGCTTAATAAATGCTTGCTGGTTGACCAACTATGACAATTTGCAAGAACTTCATCAGGCATAATATAAATGACTACTCTTAGAAGGAACACACTTGAAAATGTTTGTGTGTTATTTTTTAAGCCAACCGTGAGACAAGCTTCTACCTAGTTAAAATCTGTCATGAGGTACACATCATCTAAGAATCTGGGGCTGCCTACATTGTGGTAAAACCGCACCTCTGGTTTAAAATGGGAGTTTTATTTGGAGGCTGTCTTTTGATTTACTCTTATGTTCTTTGTTCCTCTTTTAACAGTGGAGATTTAATAAACTTAATGTTTGTCTCAAGCCACTAAAATTACTGCCAGGCGCAAGATCGATGACGCTAGACACTGAGAGATGCAGTGTGCAGTAACATGGCAGCTGCGTATCGACCACCGGGAACCGTAGGTTGAGAGGGAAATGAGGAATTATGACCTGCGGTTTGTGAAATGCCCCAGCTCTCTCTCGATTTTAAATTAAAGCTCTCTCTTCATTTTTTTGAGCCCCAATTTCCCCTTCTCTAAGAAGCCTAGGTTAGATCTTTGAGCTCTCTCGCATATCTACCATTCTATGATTCTATCTGTGTCAGAGTTTAATTCCATAAGAAATGTGAATGCACAGGTAAAAGTGAAATGTAGTCAGAGATAACATTTTCATTTTCAGCTGGTTAATTTTTAGCTCAAAGTAAAATGAACGTATTATGGTAAACCTCCAGATGAGTCAACCAGTAATGCATTCTGGTAACTATTGCAGTAATTATTTTAAATTAAAGTAGGGTGTTAATAATAAGATACTATACTATTAGGAATAACAGAATTTACATAGAGCTTTACGAATGCCTTACAGATATCTCATTTGATCCTTACAATACCCCTCTGAGATAGGTGCTATTCATTATCACCCCCACTTTACAGATGAAGAAAATGAGGCTGAGGGGCGGCTAGGTGGCGCAGCAAGTAGAGCACTGACCCTGGAGTCAGGAGGACCTGAGTTCAAACGTGACCTCAGACACTTGACACACTTACTAGCTAGACTTACTATCAAGTCACTTAACCCCAATTGCCCTGTCTCCCCCCCTCCAAAAAAAAAAGAAACTGAGGCTTAAAAAGGTTGGATTTGAAGTCAGAAACCATGGGTTCAAATCCCATCTTGTTACTAGTCTTCCCTTTATTACTATGTGACAGTAAGTCATTTCCTTTCTCATGTATAAAATAAAAAACCTTGGAACAAAGCAAGGGAGTTCTTCACCTGGAGTCTGAGACCATATTTTTTTTTTGCACATCTGTAGTATTTCAACATAATTAGCTTCCTTTGTAATCCTATGTATTTTATTTTATGCATTTGAAAACGTTCTGTGAAGGGGGCCACAGGCTCAGACACTTGCTAGCTGTGTGACACTGGGCCTAACTTTTCTATTTTCTGTACCTCAGTTCCCTCACCTGTAAAATGGGGATAATAACAGCACCTACCTCTCAGGGTGGGTGTGAACATCAAATGGAATATTTGTAAAGCGCCTGGCACATAGCAGGTGCCGTATTATTAGTGCAGTCCCGATCCCCACTTCACAGGATCCCTCTGTTCCTTCAAGCTGCAGTTCAGACAACACCTTCAACAAAAAGCCTTATAACATCCCCTTGGACTGCTGCTGGAACCCTCCTGCCCAAGCCCAGCCCTCTATCCATTGAGCCACCCTGCTGCTTCATGTTAATAATAATAATTGACAGATACATTGCTTTAAATTTAGTAAAGAGTGCTCCATAAATCATCAGTAGAAGGTAATTACTTTGTGTTTCTTCTCTTTACATTTATTCTTTGTATATTTATATGCACCTTTGTTGCCTCCCCTTTCAATCTTTTTGGACCTCAGTTTCCACATCTGTAATATGAAGGGGCTGTACCAGATGTACTAAGGATCTCTAGGGATGAAATGGAGACTGGACGCACCTACAATGTAGAGATCTTTTCATTCTTTTCATCTCTAGAGCTGAGCACAGTGCCTGGCACATAGGAATAAATAATTCATTCATTCATTCATTCATTCATTCATTTCTACTCCTGCTCTGCCAAAGCAAAAAAGCTTAACACGAAGATGAGGTGAAATACTCATGATAGCCTCCTATTCCTTGAATCTGTGAAGAAATTGCACTCCATTATTGATTTTAAAATAGTCATTTAAAGAACCTAGAATAGCATTCTTTTTGTAGCTGAAACTTCGGGTGGAAGAAGGCTCCTTAATAACCAGAATTTCTCCATTTCTCTCTCTGCTGCTCTTGTGACCTAAGAAATACCGCAGCTACGGAAAGGAAAATGCCTCTTACCTGAGAGCCGATAAGCCGCTTCACTGGAATCGACGGTGGGAAGAGCCAAGAAGGGGCTTAAGAAGCCGGCAAAAAATAAGGAGCAGAATGTTAGCTTGTACATGCTGACTGGGAGAAGAGGACTCGTCCTCCTTGGCGTCTGTAGGAGAGGAATCCGAACTTGAAGATTCTTTCCCTCCCGGTATCACGCTTTATATATCCCCCCATAACCTCGTAAATATCATCCTTCTCCCCCACCACCCCCAAAATGACTTTATGGGCCATGATGCCCACATAGCCATTTTGCATTGATGTCATTCTTCAAGACAACAGGACAGACTGATAATAAATTTACCGTTGTATTGCCTAGTGGACAGAGTGGATATATTATCAGAGGAGAACAACAGGAAAGTTTATAAATCTGGCATGAAAAAAGTAACTTCCTGAGCTCAATTATGACCTAAAGGAAGGGTCAGACGTTGGTCAAAATGACTGTGGCAGTGAGACAGCTGATGAATGAATCCTAGGCAGGTTGACGCACGGGCATGACACGCAGGGGGCTGGGGTTTTTCCTTTCACAAGGTGGATCGATGAGTTGTCAAGTGTATTTGGGACTTCGGTGTCAGAAGAATTATAATATGAGAATCAAAACTTTCGGCCAGTAGATTCAACTGGGCTGCAAACTCTCCCAGCAACAGGGAACTTGTTTCCCTTCTGTTCGTTTGTTTCTCTTGTGCAGAGAACCAGGTTTTGCTCTGTGGCTCATTAGGAAGAAGAAATAAGGGAAGATGATTGATCATTATCATCGACAACATCAAGCATATATTAAGTGCTTACTGTGTGCCAAACACCGTCTTAAGAGCTTGAGATACCCAGAAAGGCAAAAACATAATCCCTGCCCTCTAGGGGCTCACATTTTAATGGGAGAGACAACATGCAAACAACTATGGACAGGTATTTTTTGTTGTTGAGTCTTTTTTCATTTGTGTCCAACTCTTTGTGACCCTATTTTGGGATTTTCTTGGCAAAGATACTGGAGTGTTTGGCCATTTCCTTCTCTAGCTCATTTTACAGATGAGGAAACTGAGGCAAAGAAGGTGAAGTGACTTGCCCAGGGTCACATAGTAATTATCTGAGGCCAAATTTGAACTCAGGAAGATGAGCGCTCTATCCATCATGCCACCTAGCTGTCCTGTACAGATATATACAGGATAAATTAGAGATAATCTCAGAGGGAAGGTACTAGCAGTGAGGGGGACCAGAAAAAAGCATCTTATAAAAGTGGAATTTGACATCATTATAAATATGATATGTGATATGATATATTCTATATTATAACAACATATCTAATTATCATATGATAATTATTAATAGCTTAGCATTTATATGAACCTTAAAGTTTGGGGAACATTTTTGTATGCGTCATATCATTTGATACTCACAACAATCCTGTAAACTCGATGCTATCATTATTCCGATTTTGCAGGTAAGGAAACTGAGGCCGAACCCCTTCAGTTAAGAGATCTGCCCAGGGTTACAGAGCTAGCGACTTGAACTCAGTCTTCCTGACTCCGAGCCCAGCTTTCTATCCTTTGTGCCACCTAGCTGCTTCTTATTAATAACAATAGCCAACTGATCTATTGCTTTAAAGTTCATGAAGAGCTCTGTATAAATCATTAATAGAAGGTAAGCCCCTTGAGGGCAGAGACTGCTTGTCTTTCTATCTCCATTGCCTGGCACAAAGGAAGTAAATAACAAATGTTTTTTCATCCCTTCTCATTCATTTATTCAATGCAGGCCTCTTATAAGGACTCCCCACTGTTCAAAGAGAGAGAGAGAACAGACAACGTGCTGTTCTTCACATGCAAAGAGAATGTGTCCCATCTACATCAAGCATTTTGACTTCCTTTTCCAAGAGTAGAGATGACTTCATGGATGATCATTGATGGTACTTTGAGGAAGGTTCTGTCTTCTTCAGTTCTCCTAATAATAGCTAGCATTTATATAGAGCTTTAAAGTTTGCAAAGCACTTAATTATCTCATTTTATCCTCTAAACAATTTTATCCTCATTTTATAAGTGAGGAATCTGAGGAAGAGAGAGGTCAAGTGACTTGCTTGGGGTCACACAGCTAGCAAGTTTCTGAGGCGGGATTTGAACCCAGGTCTTCATGACTTCTGGAGAAGGAAATGGCCAACCACTCCAGTATCTAACTATGCTAACCCTAGCTCCACCTGTATTCTACTTGCCAGAGATACCCAGGAAAGGCATGCCCCGGAAGACAAAGAAAAACTTGGCTATTATTATTATTATTAATGATAATATTATTAATGAGGGATGGCTGAGTGGCACAGTGGATAGAGCTCTGGGCCTGGAGTCAGGAAGACTCATCTTGCCGAGTTCAAATCTGGCCTCAGACACTTCCTAGCTGTGTGACCCTGGGCGAGTCACTTCACCCTGTCTGCCTCCATTTCCTCATCTGCAAAATGAGCTAAATAAATGGCAAACTACCCCAGTGTCTTTGCCAAGAAAACTCTAAATAAGAAAACAAAGAGTCAGACACGACTGAAATGACTGAACACAACAATATTATTAATGACAATGATAAAAGATGATCTTTCTATGGTGCTTGAAAGTTTACAAAGCACTTTACACGTTAATTCATTTGATCATCACAATAACCCTGTGAGGCAGGCGTTGGTATTATACCCATCTTACAGATGATAAAGAATAGTGATTATACGAAGCATCATTCAAACTCGGGTCTTCCTGACTCCAAGTCCCTGGGCCGCCTTGTTGCCAGCCTCCTCTCATCTACAACCAAGAGCTGTTATCTATAGTTATATATATATTATATATGTTATATCTATATATATATATATACACATATATAGCGTATAGTGTGTTGTTTTAAGAGGAGCTTCTAGACTCTTGTCTATTCTGACTGATGAAGACAAGTGATTTTGTTTTTCATTGATCTGACAACCCACGTACCTGAATGTATGCAGCCTTAGTGATCAGAGTGGATCTCCCATCCTCCTTCTTGTCCCTTGGGCAGGAATGGTTTTTTCCTAATCCATGGTGATGAGATTAAAGGTTGGGCAGATTCTAAATGAGGCAAAAAGGAAAAGCCTCTGGAATGGAGGGGAGATTCGATGTTGAGGAGTAACGAGCAGGACTTTCAGGGAGTGCGGATGGAGCCTTAGAGTCAGGAGATGCTTCCCGAAAGTTAGAGCCATCCCAGAGGAGCCTGGGTCACCTCCGCAGGTAGCGGCTTTCCCCCTCGCCGGAAGTGTTCCAGCTAAGGTTGGGTGACCACCTTTCAGGCAGGAAGTCAAAGGGATTCTTGTTCATACACAGGTCAGACTAGATGGCCTCCGGAGTCCCGCGTCAGAGGGATCACTGTGGCATTCTGTGATTCTATCCAACTCTACATCTCAAGTCTGCCCATCTGAAAGACAGATGAAAGACAGCCCCCAGGGTCGGGAAGACTCAAATTCAAATTCCGTCTCAGACATTTACTGGCTGCGGGACCGTTTTCTCAGCCTATTTCCTCTCTTGTAAAATGGGCGTCATAATAGGACAAATCTCCCAGGATTGTTCTGGGGATCAAATGAAATAATATATAGAAAATGCTTTGCAAATCTTGAAGGGCTATGCAAATACTTCTCATTATTATTGATTATTATTACTATCCTTAAGTAACTTAGTTCCACTTCCTACAATTCATACCTTACTCCTTTTCTTAGGACCATGGAGAAGAGAAAAAGGTTTGTATAACAAGTGAGTATTTGACAGACCAATCCCCCTGCTCCTTGCCCTTTGAAAAGAGCAGTCTACCCCCAGCTTTGGCTTTCTATCTGAGTGACTCATGGCCCTTCTCTCCTGAAGAAGTGGCACAGCCAGCTTTACTACATGCCCTAATTAAATTAGTCCTGGAAGCTTAGCCTATAGAATAGTCTCTTCTCCTTCACCAGCTATCAAAGACAATGTCACCTTTTCCCAGAAATGTAAATGAAATCTGCATTCCATCCTCGGAGTCTGAGCCCTTGATCCATTTTCTCATTAGGCAAGAAGGGCATGTGCACCAATGAATGTATGTTTGGTGACCCCCTCCCATGTAAAGTGCACATTTACCAACCATATTTAACAGCTATCTGAACCAGGGTGAAAACCACTCTTCTTTATTGCCACTTCTCCCTCACGACATTCTGCCTTCTTTCTCCGTCCCTTGGCACAGGCTGCTCCCCATCTTCTTCAAGGGTTACCATCTACCAGAAACTTTTCTTGGCCCCCTCCCCGGATTGTGACTGCCTACTCCAAAAAACTATCCTGTCTGTGTTTTGTGTATACTTGGCCTCATAATAATAGTTAGTATTTGTGTGTGTTGGGCGCCGGGCTAAGCGCTTGACAAATATCATCCCACTGGATCCTCACAACAACCCCGGGACACCGATGGTCTTATTATCCCCATTTTACAGTTCAGACAGACAGAGGTTAAGTGACTTGCCCAGGGACACGCAGCTAGGAAGTTTCTGAGGCTGGATTTGAGCTCCGGTCTTCCTGACTCCAGACCCAGCCTTCTATCCTCTACCTCTAGCTGCCTAATGGATAGAAAGCTAGCCTTGGAGCCAAGAAGATGTGAGTTCAAGTAACACCTCTGATATATCCTCACTGAGAGACCTGGGAAATGCTCTAATTTTAAGTGGTTAAGAATCTGTCAACCTGGATTGGTGGAGGGAGTTTCCTCATCTGGGAATTCTCTGTATCACTGAAATCACAGAGCCAGGCCCTCTCCCTATAGTTTGTATATGGTTAAATAACTCATTTAGCATCACACAGCTAGGACATTTCTGAGGTAGGATTTGAACTCAGGTCTTCTTGTCTTCAGGTCTAATGCTGTAACCACTACCCCCCCTAACTCTCCTAGTTGCCAGGTGGATGGGTCTAGAGAGATATCCAGCAAAGGCATGCCTCAGATGATAAAGGACAACTTATTATTATTAATAATGATGATAATACCTAATAGTGCTTTACAGGTATCTTGATAAAGATAGATGCACATAAATACCTACATGTGTGTATGTATATGCATATATATGTGTATAGATAGATAGAGAGATAGATAGACAATAGATATAGTGATGAGTAGATGAAAGGGATTAGATCTGGTAGATAGAGTGCCTGAAGAACCATGAACAGAGCTTTACAACATTGTACAAGAGGCAGCAACAAAAAACATTTCAAAGAAAAAGAAGAGCAAGAAAGCAAAATGGCGTCTGATGGGACTTTACAAAAGGCTGAGGAAAGAAGGAAAGGGAAAGGGAGAAAGGGAAAGACAGACCGGATAAACACAGAATTCCAGAGAATAGCAGACAAGGTTGTCTTAAATGAACAATGCAAAGAAATAGAAGAAAACAATGGAATGGTAAAGACAAGAGATTTCTTCAAGAAAATTAGATATCAAAGGAGCTTTTCATGTAATAATGGGCATGGTAAAAGACAGAAATGGTAGGGACTTAACAGAAGAGATTAAGAAGAGGTAGCAAGAATACACAAAAGAATACACAATACGCAAAAGAACTATGCAAGAAAAATCTTAGCATCACTGTTATTACCATATGGTTTGGTTACTGATCTAGACCTAGACATCTTGGAGAATGAAGTCAAATGGGTCCTTGGAAACATTGCTAACAATAAGGTTATTGGAGGTGATGGAATTCCAGCTGAGCTATTTAAAACCCTAAAAGATGATGCCATTAAAGTGCTGCATTCAATATGCCAGCGGCCACTGGGTTGGAAAAGATCAGTTTATGTCCCAATCTTAAAGAAGGACAATGCCAAGGAATATTCAAACTACCAAACAAATGCACTCATTTCACATGCCAGCAAGGTTTTGCTTAAGATCCTGTAAGCTAGGCTTCAGCGATATGTGAACTGAGAATTACCAGAAGAGCAGGTTGGTTTTCAAAGGAAAGGAACTAGAGACCAAATTGCCAGCATTCACTGGATTATGGAGAAAGCAAGGGGGTTGCAGGAAAAAAAATCTACTTCTGCTTCATTGACTACACTAAATTCTTTAACTGAGTGGATCACAACAAAATGTGGCAAGTCCTCAAAGAGCCGAGAGTCCCAGATCATCTTACTTGTCTCATGAGGAATCTGTATGTGGGTCAACAAACCATAGTTAGAATCGAACATGGAACAACTAATTAGTTCAAGTTTGAAAAGGGAGTGTGAGAAGACTGTATATTGTCACCTTATTTATTTAACTTATGTGTGGAGTACATCATGTGAAATGCCAGGCTGGATGAATCCAAAGCCAGAATTAAATTTGCTGGGAGAAATATCAATAATCTCAGTTATGCAGATGATACCACTCTGATGGCAGAAAATGAAGGGGAATTAAGAATCCTCTTGATGAGGTGAAAGAAGAGCATGTAAAAGCTGGCTTGAAACTTAACATCCAAAAAAACTAAGATCTTGGCAAATTAGCTCCACCACTTCCTAGCAAATAGAAGGAGAAGAAATGGAAGCAGTGTCAGATTTTATATTCTTGGGCTCAAAGATCATTGCATGTGGCGACTTCAGCCATGAAATTAGACAATACTTGCTCTTCAGAAGGAAGTTCTGGCAAATCTGGACAGCATACTTAAAAGCAGAGACGTCCCCTTGCCAACAAAGGTCCATATAGCCAAAGCTATGATTTTTCCAGTAGCAATTTACAGCTATGAGAGTTGGACTATAAGGTAAGCTGAGCATCGCAGAATCAGTGCTTTTGAATTGTGGTTTTACAAAAGGGGATTTACAGAAAAAGTATAACAAAAATAATCCTTATAAAATAATCCCAAGGGGGCTGAGCCAAGATGACAGAGAAAACCCAGGGACTCACCTGAGCTCTCCCAAATTTCCCTCCAAACAACTTTAAAAAATGCTTTAAAATGAATTCTGTAGTAGCAGAACCCACAAAGGATGAAGTGAAATAATTTTCCAGCCCGAGACAACTTAGAAGGTTGGTAGGAAAGGTCTGTCTCATTGCAGGGAGAGTAATAGTCCAGCACAGGCAATATCCCAGCAAGACAGCAGTTGGTGTTGGAGGTGACTGAATCAGCAGCAATAGTGGCACCTATGAGAGGTCTCAGCTCACAGATGGTAAGGGGATCAGACAACTGGTCAGAAAGAAATTACAGGAGTCCCTTTGCTGGCACTGGGGGCAAGACTTTTTGCATTGCCTATATGTGGATCCAGGGTCCAGTCCTGGGTTTCAGTCTCAGGGTGAAGAAGAACATTAGCACACCAGAGCTTGTGGCCACAGGGGAGCAGAGACCTGGTTATAGTTTCAGAGTAAAGAAGAGTGCTTATAGGCATTCACAGACCACAGCACAGGCCAGAAGAGTAATAAACACACCTCTCCTCCACCTTGGAAGAATGGAAAACTTACAGATTTCTAGACCTAGCTCTGAAAACAGCTATACACACACACACACACACACACACACACACACACACACACACACACAAAATGATGCTTGGGACAGTGCCCCTTCTACCCCAGGAACAAAGCCCAACTTTAACATAAAATTGAAAGTTCAAGGATAAGCTGGAAAAATAAGCAAACAACAAAAAAAGAACCTAACCATAGAAAGTTACTATGGTGACAGGGAGGCTCAAAACACAAACTCAGAAGAAGAAAACAAAGTCAACACTGCTTCATCCAAAGCCTCAAAGAAAAATGTGAATTGGCTTCAGGCCCAAAAAGAATTTTTGGAAGAGCTCAGAAAGGATTTTAAAAACCAAATAAGAGAGGGAGTGGAAAAATTGGGAAAAGAAATGAGAGTGATGCAAGAAAATCCTGAAAAAAAGAATCAACAACTTGGTAAAGGAGGCACAAAAAGTATTGAAGAAAATAACACCTAAAAAACAGAATAGGCCAAATGATAAATGAGGCACAAAAATGCACTGAAGAGAACTCCTTAAAAAGTAGAATTGGCCAAATGGAAAATGACACACAAAAATTCACTAAAGAGAAAAACTCCTTAAAAAGAAGCATTAACCACATTAAAAAAAAAAAAAAGATGAACAAAAATTTGAATTCCTTAAAAGGTAGAATTGGCCAAATGGAAATGGAGGTATGAAAGGTCACTGAAGAAAATAATTCCTTAAAAATTAGAATTGGGCAGAAACTAATGACTCCATGAGACATCAAGAAACAATAAAACAATAAAAAGAATGAAAAAATAAAAGAAAATTTTAAATATCTCATTGGAATAACAGCTGATGTAGGAAATAGATTGAGGAGGGATAATCTAAGAATTATTAGACTACCTGAAAGCCATGATTAGAAAAAGAGATTAGACATCATATTTCAAGAAATTATCATGGAAAACAACCCCAATATCTTAGATCCAGAGAATAAATTAGAAATTGAAAGAATCTACCAATCACTTCCTGAAAAAGATCCCAAAATGAAAACTCCCAGGAATATTATAGCCAAATTTCAGAGTTCCCAGGTCAAGGAGAAAATATTATAAGCAGTCAGAAAGAAGCAATTCAAATATCTTGGAGCCACAATGAGGATAACACAAAATTTAGCACCTTCTACCCTAGAGTATTGGCAAGTTTGGAATATGATATTCCAGAGGGCAAAGGAGCTAGGATTACAACCAAGAATCACCTACCCAGCAAAACTAGGTACAATCCTTCAGGGAACAAAATGGGTATTCAATGAAATAGGGAATTTTTAAGGAAAATTTGACTTTTAAATACAAGACTCTAGAGAAGCACAAAAAGGTGAACAGGAAAGAGAAATCAATAGGGATTCAATATGGTTAAATTGTTTATATTCCTACATGGGAAGATGATATTTGTAATGCCTAAGAACTTTCTCATTATTGGGGCAGTTAAAGGGAGTATACATGGAGGGCATAGGTGTGAGTTGAATATGATGGGATGATATCTAAAAAAATAAAATTGAGGAATGGGAAAGAGGATTTCACTGGGAGAAGGGGAAAGGAAGAGGTAGAATGGGGTAAATTATCTGACATAAAGGAGGCACAAAAGATCTTTTAAAATCTAGGGGGAGATGAGAGAGGTGGGATGGGGGGAGTGCTTGAATTTTACTCTTATCAGAATTGGCTCAAAGAAGGACTAACATTTGGGTTTAGGAATCTATCCCACCCTACAGGAAAATAGGAGGGAAAAGGGATGAGAGAAAAGAGGGGCTGATAGAAGAGAGAGTGGATTAGGGGAGGTGGTAGTCAGAAGCAAAACATTTTTAAGGATGGACAGGGAGAAAGGAGAGGGAAAAAGGGAGAGGGAGAAACAGGGGAAATATGATGGAGGGAAATACACAGTAATAACTGTGAAACATGTATAGCAAGTTTCTCTAATAAAGGTCTCATTTCTCAAACATATGGAGAACTGAGTCAAATTTATAAGAATCTAAATCATTTTCTAATTGATAAATGGTCAAAGGATAAGAACAGGCAGTTTTCAGATGAAGAAATTTAAGCTATTGTTATGAAAAAAATGCTCTAAATTGCTATTGGTTAGAAAGGTGCAACTTAAAACAACTATGAGGTGTTGCCTCACACTTATCAGATTGGCTAAAGACAGAAAAGGAAAATGACGAATGTTGGAAGGGATATGGGAAAATTGAGGTGCTGTGAACTGATTCAACTCTTCTGGAAAGCAATTTGGAACTATGCCCAAAGGGCTATAAAACCATATGCCCTTTGCCTACTACTCAATCTATATTGCAGAGATTTTTTTAAAAAGGACCTATATGTGCAAAAGTAATTGTAGCAACTCTTTTTGTGGTGCCAAAGAATTAGAAACTGAAGGATGCCCATCAATTGAGAAATAGCTGAACAAGTTGTGTTATATGATTGCGATGGAATAAAATTGGGCAGGATAATCTCAGAAAAACCTGGAAAGACTTACACAAACTGATACAAAGTGAAATGAGCAGAACCAGGAGACCACCGTACACAGTAACTGCGATATGTAACATACAATAGTACGATGATCAGCTGTGAATGACTTAGCTATTCTCAGCAATGTGATGATCCACTACAATACTGAAAAATTTATGATGAAAAATGCTGTTCATCCCTAGAGAAAGAACTGATGCAGATTGAAGCATACTTTTTTTAACTTTATTTTTCTTGGGGGTTTTTTGTCTGTGTTTTTCCCCCCACAACAGACTAATATGTAAATATGTTTTGCATGACTGCACATGTATAACCTCTATAAAATTGCTTGCCTTCTCAATGATGGGGCAGGGGAGAGAGGGAGGAAGAGAGGGAGGGAGGGGATTTGGAACTCAAAATTTAAAAACAATTAATGTTAATTGTTTTTGCATGTTGTTGGGGGGGATATTACATAAATAGAAATAAAAAATAATAATCCCAGCAAACTGGGAAGTGTACACTCTGCACATGCTCACATTGCCCCTGGAAAGAGTGGGATCTCACTTAAAGTATGTGCTAGAGGTGGCACAGTGGACATAGTGCTGGGCCTGGAGTCAGAAAGACTCATCTTTGAGAGTAGGTCTCAAACATTTATTAGCTGTGTGACCCTGGGCAAGTTTGCCTTTGTCAATTCTGCTTGCCTCTGTTTCTTCATCTGTAAAATGAACTGGAGAAGGAAATGGCAAGCCATTCCAGAATCTTGGCCAAGAAAACGGGATCATGAAGAGTCAGACATGCCTTAAAAAAGACTCAACAACAACGATGATGATGACAACGACGATGATGATGACGGTGATGGTGATGGTGATGATGATGGTGCTGCTGCTGCTGCTGCTGATGACAATAACAGAGGGGTTTCTTGCTACTCCTGGCCCCCAGCATCCTTTTCTCCCTTTGAGGAATCCCCATCAAGTTAGCAATAGCAAATGGTATCAGAGATGGGTGACTTGTTACTTTTCCCAGCTGGGTTAGCTCCTTCCAGAAATTAATATCTTAGCTTACAAGTCCACCCAAAACTGACCCAGGGCAAGCAGGTTGCCTAGCTTCTGGGTCGGCCCCTTTGTTGGATTTGAATGTTGCTACTACTAGCCTCAGGATTCTGATCGTTGGTGGAACCTTAGCTGGTTTTGATGGATCTCTCAATCTCACCAACTACCTGGGCACCCTCATCTCAGAATACTCATTCATCTAAGCTCAGGGAAGTAAAAACATGTTAGGAACAAAGGTGTCCTACACTGAGAAACACGTGGCAGTCAGGTGGTAGATGGGACAACCTGCCCCTAACTCAATCAGCCTTCGTGGAAGTCCTCACCGAAAACCAGCAGGGAAGAGACTGTGTGCACACTCAGCTAGGGGAAGACAGAGAACTTTCTGTACATACACTCTGTTCTGGCTCCACTTCTTCTCAGTTATCAGTCCTTCCATCTCTGAAGCCAATTAGAAGGATTGTCATCATTACAACTCTGAATCATCCTGGTCAAAACCAGTTTCCAAAAGTTTCTCATGTTGGATGTGCCTCAGTCAGGGAACAGTACAAAGGCTCTCTAGAACCCATCCGGAGGGCGAATCTGAGTGCAGTCCCAATACTCTATATCCTCATTGGCCAGTGTCCTCATTACACTAAAATCAAGATAGGTAAATTATGAACCTAACATTACTTCTCCCTCTGTCCAGTCCCTCCCTCCACCTCCCCCCCAGGTTAGTTGCTGATCACAAAAGGAAATAAGATTAGTTTGGAGTGACTCACCACCTAGTTCTAGAATTTCACTGTTCTCTTCCCTCCTTCCCCACCCCCATTTTTGGGTGGGTGTGGAGGGTTGGAAGGTCCAGCAATTTGCATTTGTCTGCTATCTGTATCAACAGACTAAGTTCTGGGACTGTAGAGCCAAAATGCCCTGGGCTATTTATTATTTCTGTTCTTTCCAAGCTCCAGAGCCCCACCCTACAAACAAAGGGCTACTTCAGCTTCTGGGAACCACCCACTACCTGTCGCACCCCACCTGAGTCTCCATTTTCAACAATGGACAATGGAATTCTCCCCTGCTCCACCTTTTCCTTCCCCCAGGTCCCACTATCATCTCAGGTATACCATATTATAATTCAAAGGGCTCCTCTGCCCGGGTATTGCATAGCTATGCAATTGTCTGCACGTTGTCTCTCCTGTTAGACTGCAATATTCTTGAAAGCAGAGACTGACTTTTGCCTCAGTTTATATCCTCAGCACATTTTGTTCAGTCATTTCAATCATGTCTGACTCTCTGTGACCCCATTTGGGATTTTCTTGGCAAAGATACTGGAGCAGTTTGCCATTTCCTTCTCCAGCTCATTTTACAGATGAGGAAACTGAGGCAAACAGGGTGAAGTGACTTGCCTGGGGTCACACAGTAAGTGTCTGAGACCAGATTTGTACTCAGGAAGATGAGGCTTCTGACTCCAAGATTACCTAGCTGCCCCCTGACTAATTATTATCAACTGCTAATGAGGGAAGTTCAGGAGCTATAGCATAGAAAGAAATCACAATCCTCTCAGAGATATCTATAAAATTCCAAGACTTTTCCAAGTCCTGACTTGTCAGTATGAAGACTGTGCCCTCATCAAGTAGACCTGGGAACTGGAATAAAGACTATGATATGGACAATACCTATACTAAGGGAGAGTGTTTTCCACGTGCAATGTCAGAAACATGAGCAAGGGTTAGGATTAAGTAAGAAATTCCTTCTACCTATTTAAGCTGGTATATTCTTGACAACTTATAATTTTGGAGAGTTGTCTAATGCCCTAAAAGGTGGGGTGACCTAGATGCCTGTTTCTCTCTGTCTCTGTCTCTCTCTCTGTACGTATGTGTGTATGTATGTGTATATATATATATATGTATGTATACACACACACACACACATATATAATGTATATGCCTTTACTATACAACTATATAACTATACAACACTATGTAAATGTAAATAGGATAAGACCAGGTGATCTCATTTGTATATGCAAACTCCCAGGTAAGGAAATTCCCTCCACCAGTACAAGTCAACACCGTTTCTATATCTTATCGTTTCAGAGAGTTGCTGAGAACATTGGAAGGGAGGGTCATGAAGGGTCCCTTAGCCCATATATATACATCAAAGGCCAAGTCTGGCCAGCTCAAGGTCACTGGGACCCAGGTCAAGAGATTTTACAGCCTGTTCTCTCCTTGCTGTGCCCAGCTGCTTCTTAGCAGGATAAAGAAGGCATGGGGGTATGGATGCACACATTGCATATCCACGTTTCCTTGTGGGTTGATAACCATGGGGACACATCATTCAACAAGCACACATTAGGAGCCATCTGTGTGCCAGGCCCTGGGGATACACAGACAAAGGTGACACATGAAGCACTAACCTCTTTGCTCCTGGTCCCTCTTATTGGTAATAGCCAGCTTTGTGATTCCAAGTTTCCACCAGGTTACAACTGCTAAAACACAGTTTTGACTGAGAATGTCACCCAGGTTCATTTAGGAGGCAGCAGATAGAAGGCTGAGCCTTGCGTTGGGAAGACCTGAGTTCAAATCCAGCCTCAGACACTTGCTAGCTGTGTGACCCTGGGAAAGTCACTTAACCTCGGTCAGCTTCAATTTCCTCAACTGTAAAACAGCTAAATAAATAATAGCACCTACCTCCCAGGATTATTGTAAGGGTCAATGAGATACTTGTAAAGTGCTTAGCATAGGGTCTGACACATTGTAGATTCTATAGACATTTTTATTCCCTTTGCCAATTTCTGAGAAAAGTTTCCTTTGAAGAAACCCTGCTTGGTGGGCAGATGTGTCATGGGCTTGTCTCTTCCAGCAGAGGCATGGCCACCTGCTCCAGCACACTACGAATTCACAAGAAGAGCCTTAATGGAGTTCAGAAAGATGAAGGAGTGATCTGGGAAAGCCAAAGATGGGGAAATCAAGACATCTGTTACTATTGGGACTTAGGGTCTCTCATCAGAGTCCCCCATCTAGACAGAGTGGGTTGGATCTATCTTGTCAGACAAAGGGGAATCCTACTGGAAAATTCAATCAGTCAGTCAATGCATATTTACTAAACACCTGCTCTTTCGGGAACCAACTGCGTGACACGGGAGACACTGGCAAAGAACCACTCGACGTGGCGTGCCAGCATCAAAGAAGATGCTGTGCTCTAGAAGCAAAGCAGAATTGCAGTGGCTCCAAAGAAAAATGAGGCGCGCAAATTTAGAGACGTCTCCACCCCAAATGTTCGCACGGACTCTTTGTGCCCGACCTGTGGCAGAGAATTCTGAGCTTGTATTGGTCTGATCAGCCACAGCTGGACACACTGTACCTTGACTCCGACATTTCGGTCCTCTTCAACAGCAAAGGACAACAATAACCGACTAAATCCCTATTGTATGTCAGGACCTGTGCTAAGCCTTCGAGATACAAAAAAAGGCAAAAGACGGTCCTTGTCCTCAAGGGATTCCTGGTCTAGTGAGGGAGATAACATACAAACAACTATGTACGAGCAAGATATAGACAGGATAAATTGGAAATAACAGAGGGAAGACAGAATTAAAAAGAATGGGGTGAAGACTTCTTGTGGAAGGTTGGATTTTGTTGCGGTTCAGCTGTTTTTCAGTCATGTCTGACTCTTTGAGACCCCATTTGGGGTTTTCTTGGCAAAGATATGGTAGTGGTTTGTCATTTCCTTCTCCGGCTCATTTGACAGATGAGGAAACTGAGGCAAACAGGAAGAAGTGACTTGCCCAGGGTCACACAGGATTTTAGATGGCACTTGAAGGAAGGCAGAGAAGCTAAGAGGCAAAAGATGAGGAGGGAGAATTTTAGGCAGAGGGAACAACCAGTGAAAATACTCTGAGTCAAGAGAAAGATCTCATGCAAGGTCTTTTTCTCCATTGGAATTGATTGTTATTTTTGGATTCATAAACTGTCAGAGCTGGACAGGGCTTGATTTTTTAAATTAAATTTTTTATTGATCACCTCAGTGTCTTCCTCAACTCCCCATTCTGACTCTTGACACATGCATCTGTTGTCAAATCTTGTCTCTACCTCCATGTCATGTCTTATGCATGCCCCCTCACCTCTGCCTCCCTGGTCTAGGCTATCCTCACCCCACACCGGGATCGTTCCAAGTCTGTTGGTTGGTCTTCCTGCCTCAGGCCTCTCCTCACTCTTGACCATTCTCCACTCAGCTGACACAGTGCTTTTCTTGAGGTGTAGTTCGGACCACACCACCCCACTCAACTTACTGAATAAATTCCCTGTTACCTCCAGGATAAAATATAAAATACTCAGTTTGGCATTTAAATCTCTTCACAAGCTTCCTAACTGTCAGATTTTCTTATACTTTATTCCCATTTACACGCTGCAATTCAGCCACCCTGGCCTTAATGCTGTTCCTCGAACACAGCACTCTGTCTTCCATCTCCGTACTGGTGCTCTGGCTGGCCCCTGGTCCCCTGCCATGCCATGTTGTCTCTCCTTACCTCCACCCCGACTTCCTTGGCTCCTTTCAAGGCTCCCAGCTTGCACTGGAGGCCTTTCCTGCCCAGTGCCCTTAGTGCCTTCTCTCAGAGATTACTTTCCACAGGGAAGTCCTCAGGGAGGACTAGCACCTCTGGTATGAGGGCTTGCTGAGCACTTTTCAGGGCTACTCACCTACCTTTGGTGTCTGCTTGTCACCCAGCTCTCTCCGATAGCTCCAAGAAGCTGTAGCATGAGCAACAGCCACATCCTGGTAACTATCTCAGCAGATGGCCTAAGCCAGGTTCAGGGTAACCCAGGGGCCTCAGACCTGTCAACGAATCAGGGGGATGTCTGCCCCAAACACATGAAGACTTTCCCCTATGGAATGGGTGGATGAGAACAATTTGTTCCAATGGCTGTGAAGGTGACTGAAGTAGGCACTGTGGAGCGCTCAGAGCTCTGTCAGACATGGGAGAAGCCAAGGCCATCCACTGCATCGCAGGTCACCACCAGTCATCCTGACTTTTGTGTAGCCGCTGGACTAGGCATTGAAGACTCAGGAAGAGAGAGTGAGGCTGACGACTTTGTGCGGCTCTGCCTCGCTTAAATCCAACTCATACACTAGTCAAGACATAGCCAGGGATGTCATTGGTCCTCTTCGAAACAAAGGACGCAACGACACCTTCCATGTAGATACTGCATGTATCTTATATGCATATAATTGTTCTACATGTATGTACATAGTCACATACATGCTTTCTGCCCCATCAGAATGACAGCTCCCTGGGCAGGGACCAATTTTTTGCCTTTCTTTTTATCTCCAGCACATAGTAAATACTTAACAAATGCTTATTGACTGACCATACTTACCGCATGATCATTTCTGAATATACCAGCCCCCTACCACCACCCAGTGAGTCTTCCCTTCTTACAAAGAAAATTAAACAAAACTGATTCACACGACGACCATAGTAGGACAAAGTATGCAACATTTTGTACCTGTAGTCTCCCACCTTCATTTCCTTATCTCTCCTTCAGGGCCGGTCCTGGGCATTATAATTAGACAGTCTTCAGCTTGATTTCTAATGTTCTTGTGACTTACATTATTGCTATCTTTGTGTGGCAGGGACCTGAAGAGTAATAATTCGATAGTCAATTAGTGGACAATCCACAAATATTTATTAAGAGCCTACTGTGTGCCAGGCACTGTGGATGACAATAGTAACAGCTAACACATTTTCATATGTGTATGTACACATAGATATTGTTTTTAGTTTGCAAAGTTCTTTACATACATTACCTTATTTTATCCTCATACCCCTCTGAGGTGGGCATTTTTGTATGCATTTTACAGATGAAGAAACTGAGGCTTAGAGATTAAGAGATTTGACCAGCGTCTGAAGCAGGAGATGCAAAGACAAAGACAAAAATAAACCATCCCCTGCCCCCAAGTAGCTTACATTCAGCCAGGGTCACTCAGGCCAACCTCCTTTTAAGTTTATTTACATAGTATGAGAGAAAGAGCACCGGATTTGAAATCAGAGGAATTGTGTTCGAATCTTGAGTGTATTACTTAACATCTACCTATATGACCTGGGGCAGGTCACTTTCCCTCCTTGGGCCTAGGCTTTTTCCTCTAGGAAGTGAGAGCCTCAGAGTCACCAAAGTACAGTAGAAAGAGCAAGTGGCTCTGGAGTCAGAGGCCCTGGGTTCAAATCTTAGCTCTGGCACTTTCAAGTTAAAGTGTGACTTAGATCACCTCACTTCCCTCTAACTTTAGGACCTTGGACAAGATAGCCTCTGTCTAGGTCCATTATTCTATGATCCCCTACTTCCCTCACTAAGACGTTTTGGGGTGTAGTAGATAAGAGCCAAAGTTCACAGTGGTGTTCCAGCTTCTCATTCCCAGCTGAAATGAGGGCAGCAGTAACTGAGCCCCCATTCCTAATCATTCAGATGAAGTCACTTCCTCAAATCTCCTTCAAAGCAATTCCTGATGAATCCAATCAATTAATTGGTTAGATGTCCATGGTTTACCCTTCTCACCCACTTGCCCTAGTCATCATTCCTTCTATGTGTGACTCATCCTGGCACGGAGGAGATCCAAGCTCTGGTCGTCATCTCTTTTACAGATCAATCTTCTTAACAGAAATGACCTTCCAGATAGCAGAAATGTAAATAGGACATGTTAGGAAAATGATTCTTCCAAGTTCAGGAAAAACCACCTATGAAAAGCCAAAGACCTATGTAGAAAAATCTGACTTTCTTAAGAAATTGACAGAACTGTCAGCCAAGATGGTTTTACAGGGGTGTGGCTGCTGTACATGCTATGGCTTCTTGGAGCCAAAGGTGGCTGAGCAGCCCTGTAAAGGGCTCCCCAAGCCCTCGTTCCCAGAGGTGCTAGTCCTCCCTGAACACCCTACACAACCATTCTGTGTAATATGTGCCTATTGTTAGAATGGAAGTTCTGTTTGTGCAGCTAAGTGGTGCGGTGGATAGAAAATGGTGACTATGGGTATGTGAGGAGAGTGAGAGGGAGGAGCCAAGGATGCCATCCAGGTGGTTAACCTGGGTGACTGAAAGGGACCTGGGCAGAAAAGATGTGGGTCTGAAAAAGAGTTCTGTTTTGGACATGTTGAATTTAAAAGACATCTAAAGGGCATCCAGTTCAAAATATCCAAGAGGCAGGTAACATGCCTATAGAGAAAGAATAGAGCTATACACAAACCCACACACATATATGTATATATAAATATGTAAATATATAAATATGTGTATAAATACACATAAATATACATGTATTCATACATGCATGTATGTATGAGAGCATGTATATAACAAGGCTGTCCCTTCACAGGTAGTGTGAGGGTGTCACTGTGTGGCTGGGAGAGAAACAGAGTAGAAATCTCCAGCATCCTCCTTCCATTCTTCTCCAAGGAGGCTTTAATTCCTGCCAGGAGGGGAAGGAGATAGGAGGTTGGGGACAGAAGCTTGGCCACTTTGCTCTCCTCAGAGAGAAGTGGTACCGGACTAGAATTATATTTATCCTCTCCCTTACATATTATTAATCTAGTGGATATGGTTTTCAGGTGCAGGCTAAACTTCTGATCGCTGTTCATTAATGAGAGAAGCAGGTCCCAAGCTTTATATCCAAGGCTTGACTTCTTCCTGCCAAATACAGTTCCATATAGCCAACAGATATAGCCATTAGCAAAGAATTCCATTTAGCCAAGTTGATAGCAAAACAGAAATTAGAGAAAGCATACAAAGGAAAGGAGGAGGAGGAGGAGAAGGAAGAGTTGGGGAAGGATGAGGAGGGGGAGGAGGAGGAGAAGAAGAAGAAGAAGACGATGAAGAAGAAGACGACGAAGAAGACGACGAAGAAGACGGAGAAGAAGAAGGAGAAGAAGAAGGAGAAGAAGGAGAAGAAGGAGAAGGAGAAGAAGGAGAAGGAGAAGAAGAAGAAGGAGAAGAAGAAGAAGAAGAAGAAGAAGAAGAAGAAAGAAAAACTAAGAAAAAATAATAAATCTTTAAAAAGACAATACAGCGGGGCAGCTAGGTGGTGCACTGGCCCTGGAGTGAGGAGGACCTGAGTTCAAATCCTGCCTCAGACACTTGACACACTTACCAGCTGTGTGACCTTGGGCAAGTCACTTAACCCCAATTGCCCTGCCTTCCCTCCTCAAAAAAAAAGATAATACAGAGAGGAGCTCTTCCATTGGAGGCAAGGTAGGTCAGCTCAACCAAGAGAGGGAAAACTCCCCCAAGTCTTTAATAGGACAAGCCGGAGATAGGGACATGATGGAGATGGCCAGCTCTTCTCGTGTTGGCTTCTTCCCAGAGTTTTATTTTCGCTTCAGCAACCTGAAGTGGAGGTGACATCATCCACCTTCTCTCTCAAAACTGGAAGTCAGTGTGAAGATACTGAAAAGACTGGAGAGCCTGGCACTCTCTTCTCTCCCACTCTTACCAACTCCACCCATCCCCTTATGCAGGCTCAAGATATTGATCTCCACCAACGAGGAGAAAGTCCCATACCACTTGTATTAGGAGGGCAGAGTTTATAATCTCAAAGAGGATCATAAACATGTCTGAAACGTTCGGAACCGCCGGATATAAGAAACTCTCAAAGTAGAAGGCAGAAGAATCAAAACATTTATTTAGGCTCCACAGTAACCAACCCATGAACCAGCAACCCCATTTTGATATATTGATCAAAAGCTTCCAGGCCCAATAAGTACGCCTTGAAAGAGTAACCAGGAGGCTACAGAGAAGCATGATTGCGTAAAGCAAAATCATGTTTCCCCCTCTATGGTAATAAGATTACCCACTGGACTGAAGTCTTTGTTCAGCTTCCTCCCGTAGGTCAGCTCTGCTACTGGCAGCTCCTGCTTCAGCTGTGTCTGTGGCTGTAACTGTAGCTGTAACTGTCGCTGTAACTGTCGCTGTAACTGTCGCTGTAACTGTCTCTGGCTCCAACCGGAAAAGGAAAAGAGAATCTTCAAGCTGTCCTCTCCCCTCTTATAGAGTTTTTGACATCATCAAGCACCGCCTGAACGACCAGGGCCGATTGGTTCTTGACTTGGCCCCTCCCCCTAGTGTAGCCGTTAACACCTCCCCTCAGCCAGCCCCATGACTCATCACACAGGAAGTTGTCTGCTTCCTGGAATGCTCTTTGGGCTTCCTGCCCCGGAAGAGCAAGCCACAGTGTCCAGAGGCTCAATGAGGTAAGCTGAGTCATTCAAAGAAAACAAAGGCCATTCTGGCTACACCACTGGACTTGGGGACCCCGTGGCATTCACAGTACATGTGAGACCTCAGCATAGAGATAGTAATGAAATCTATAGGAAGTGATAAGGTCACCATCTTAGAGAATACCAAGAGGGAAGAGAGTTCTGGAACATAGCCTTAGGTCACACACACACACACACACACACACACACACACACACACACACACACACACACGGTTAGTGGGATGATGAATGAGCCAAAGGCACAGTCAGACAGGTAGGAGGAGAGCCAGGAGAAAGCAGTGTTTAAAAATACCCTGAGAGTAAAGAGTAACGAGGAAAAGGGGTGGTCAACAGAGTTAGGGAGAATGAGAATTGATAAGAAACCACTTAATTGGCCAAATCAAGAGATTTTGGTTATCTTTGAAGAGACCTGTATCAGAAGAGAGGTGAAGCTAGAAGCCAGATTGCAGAGGTCTATGAAAAGGATGAGAGGAGAAAAAGTGGAACAAATGAGTGTGGACAATCGTTTTTTCCAAGGAGTTTCGCTAAGAAAGGGAAGACAAAAGTTAGCTGGGTTGTTTGAGAATGGGGAAGACTTGGTTATGTTCGAAGGTAGCAGGGAAGGAGTCAGTAAATATGAAGAAACAAGATTAGAGAGAGATGGGATGATTGTGGAGACAATTGGCTAAAAAAAAGAGGAGTTTGACTGATGCACCTCTCTATTTTTTAACCAAATCTTTTTAATAATCACTACTTTGTGAAATAGTTTGAGATCTGGTATTGATAGTCTAAATATTTGCCCCTTTTTCCATTATTACTCTTCAGATACTTGGCCTTTTGCTCCTCCATATGAATTTTATTATTATTTTTTCTAGCTCTATAAAATAATCCCTTGGTAGTCTGATTGGTTGGGTAGTGAATAAATAAATTAATTTAGGCAGTATTGTCATTTTTTATCAAATGCCTCGATGTGCCCGGGAGCCACTATTATTTTTCCAATTATTTTGGTTTGTCTTTATTTTTGCAAGGAGTGCTTTATCATAGGATGCGTATCATTCCTTGACGTATCTTGATAGATAACATTCCCAAATATTTTGTATCTCTTGTAGTCATTTTCTCTTTCCAGCTCTTCCTCCTGGGTTTTGTTGGTAACATACAAGAACATTGGTGATTTAAGTGAATTTATTTTATATCCTGCAACTTCACTGAAATTATTAATTGTCTTAATTAACTTGGGGGTGTTGACTCTTTGTGACTTGGAATTCCCTTCCCCCACCCCACCTCCCCTTCTGGTTTCCTTGGCTTCCTTCAAGTCTCAGCTAAAATCTTACCTTCTACAGGAAGCTTTTTCAGTGTTCTCTATCTTAGTGCCTTCCCTCTGTGGATTATCTCCAATTTATCCTGTATATATCTTGTTTGTACATAGTTTGTTTGTATGTTGCCTCCCCAATTAGACAGAGCTCCTTGAGAACAGGGACTGTTTTTTGCCTTTCTTTGAAGCCCCAGCACTAAGCCCAACACCTGGACATAGTTGACATTTTGTAAGTTCTTGCTGACTTAACAGGAATGGTTGTTTGATTTTGTCAAAAACCTTTTCAGCATCTTTTGATATAATTTTGTGGTTTTTGTTATTTACATATATATACATGAGTGTATATGTTTTATAAATGTAATTTGTTAAACATATTAATATTTGTTTCTATTATATATATATAAATGATTAATTATATTTAAAATCTTCCTTTTCTGGGTATAAATGCAACTTGGTCATAATATATAATCTTTCTAACATGCTGTTGCAGCCTTTGTGTTAATATTTTACTTAAATTGTTTGCATCAATGTTCATTGGGCATATTATTCTAAACTTTTCCTTCTCTGCTTTGATTCTCTTGTTTAGGTATCAAGATCATATTTGTCTTATAGAAAGGGATTAGGATGGTGCTTTCCTTTGCTACACTGCAAACTGTGTGATATTGGAATAAGCAATTGCTTATTAAATGTTTGATAGAATTCACTTTTAAATCTATCTGGTCCTACTAACGCACTGTTGGTGGAATTGTGAACTGTTCCAACCATCCTGGAGAACAATTTGGAACTATGTCCAAAAGGCTATAAAGCCATGCTCTTTGATTCAGCGATACCACTACTAGGCCTATGTCCCAAAGAGATTTAAAAAAGAAAAGGAAAAGGACTTATATGTACAAAAATATTTATAGCAGGTCCTTTAGTGGTGGCAAAGAACTGGAGATTGAGAGGATGTCCATCAATTGGGGAATGGTTGAACAAGTTGTGGTGTATGATTGTGATGAAATACTATTGTGCTATGAGAAATGCCAAACAGAATGTTCTCAGAAAAACCTGGAAAGACTTACATGAACTGAGGCAAAGTGAAGGGAGCAGATACATAGTAACAGCAATATAGTATGATGATCAACTGTGAATGACTTAGTTATTCCCAGTAATACACAGATCCAAGACAATTCCAAAGGCTATTCACCTCCAGAGAAAGAACTGGTAGAGTCTGAATGCAGATTGAAGCATACTATTTTTCAATTTATTTTTCATGCTTTGGGGGTTTTTTTGGTCTGTTTTCTTTTTACAACATGACAAATATGTAAATATGTTTTTCATGACTGTACATGTATAATCTATATCAAATTGTTTGCCTTCTCAATGGGGGGAAAGGAGAGAGAGGGAGGGAGAGAATTTGAATTCAAAATTTAAAAATATTTAGTAAACATTTTTACATGTAATTGAAAAAAACTAAAATATTTAAAGTGAAAAAAAATCTATCTGGTCCTGGTTTCACTCCTCCTCCTTTGAGATTTCATTTATGTCTTATTCAATTTCGTTTTCTAATATTAATTTACTGAAATAATCTATTTCTTCTTTTGTTAATCTGAATATTTCATATTTTTCTAAGTATATTCATGTATATCTTCTAAACTATCAGTTTGTTAACATATAATTGAGCAAAATAATGTCTGTTTATTTCTTCTTCAAATATTGTGAATTCTCATTTCATTTCTTATTTTTTAAATATTTATTTACTTATTTTTAATTTTCAACATTCACTTCCATAAGATTTCAGTTCCAAATTTTCTCCCCATCTCTCCCTTCCCCCACCCCAAGATGGCATGTAATTTGATATCAGCTGTACTTACATATTCATATTAAACCTATTTTTACATTAGTCACAATGTAAAGAAGAATTAGAACCAATGGGAGAAACCACAAGAAAGAAGAAACAAAGAGAGAGAGAGAGAGAGAGAGAGAGAGAGAGAGAGAGAGAGAGAGAGCGCAAGCAAATAATATGCTTTGATCTGCATTCAGAATCCATAGTTCTTTTTCTGGATGGGGACAGCATTTTCCACCATGAGTCTTTTGGAATTGTTTTAGATCCTTGCATCACTGAGAAGAGCTAAGTCTATCAAAGTCAGTCATTGTACAATGTGGCTGTTACTGCATACGATGTTCTCCTGGTTCTGTTCACTTCACTCAGCATCAGTTCATATGTCTTTCCAGGTTTTTCTGAAGTCTGCTTGCTCATCATTTCTTATAGCAAAATAGTATTCCATTAAATTCATATGCCACAACTTGTCCAGCCATTCCCCAATTGATGGACATCCCCTCAATGTCCATTTCTTTGCCACCACAAAAATAGCTGCTATAAATACATGTGGGTCCTTTTCCCATTTGTATGATCTGTTTGGGATACAGACCTAAAAGTGGTATTACTGGGTCAAAAGGTATGCATATTTTTATAGCCCCTTGAGTTTAGTTCCAAAATGGTTGGATCAGTTCACAACTCCACCAACAATGCATTAGTGTTCCAATTTTCCCACATCTTTTCCAGCATTTTTCATTTTCTTATTTTGTCATGTTAGCTAATCTCACAGGTGAGATGTGGTACCTCAGAGCTGCTTTGATTTGCATTTCTCTAATCAGTAGTGATTTAGAGCATTTTTTCATATAATTATAGCTAGCTTTGATTTCTTCATCTGAAAACTGCCTATTCATATCTTTTGACCATTTATCAATTGGGGAATGAATTGTGTTCTTATAAATTTGACTCATTTCTCTATATATTTTAGAAATGAAGCATTTATCAGAGACACTGGTTGTAAAAATTCTTTCTTAGTTTTCTGCTTCCCTCCTAATCTTGGTTGCATTGGCTTTGTTTGTGCGAAAACTTTTCAACTTAATGTAATCAAAATTATCCATTTTGCATTTCATAATGTTCTCTATCTCTTCTTTGGTCATAAATTTTTCTGCTCCTCATAATTCTGACAGGTAAATTATTCCTTGCTCTCCTAGTTTGCTTATAGTATCAGCCTTTATAGCTAAATAATGTACCCATTTTGAATTTGGTTTGGTATATGGTATAAGATGTTGGTCTATTCCTAGTTTCTGCCATACTATTTTCCAATTTTGCCATCAATTTTGGTCAAATAGTGAGTTCTTATCTCAGAAGCTGGAGTCTTCGGGTTTGTTAAACAGTAGATTACTATAGTCATTGACTACTGTGTCTCATGTGCCTAACCTATTCCACTGATCCACCACTCTGTTCCTTAGCCAGTACCAAGTAGTTTTGATGATTGTTGCTTCATTTAATTTTTAATACAAACAATTTGGTCTTCCTCTCTTTTAAAAAAATTAGACTAGTTGTTTATCTATATTACTAGTTCCCCCCCCCCAAAAAAAAACAGCTCTTAGATTTATCATTTTGATGGGGGACTTGTGTTTCTAATTTTATGAATCTCTCCTTTAATTTTCAGAATTTCTACTTTATTGTTTGTGCTTTTTTTAGTTCAGCTAAAGCATAATAGATTTTTCTTTAACTCCTCATTTTATCTCTATATGAATCTTTATGTTTCAGGCATGTTTCTTAGAAGCACTATTTATTGGATTCTGTTTTTCTACTCCATTCTGCTATTTTCTTTTGTTTTCTCAGTGTCAAATCTTTGACGTATAGCTTGGGGCCTTTGCTGTTAAGAGAGAGTGATCGAGAGTACAGCTTAAACCTAAAACTTACTTCCCATAGACTCACAATATTTAAAGAAGCAAATAGATATAGATCTAGCACGATAACCCCTCTCAGAGGAGAGCAGAGTGGTCAAGTTTCTGCTTTCTCCTGCTTCCTTCCCCTCCTGGAAGGAATCAAAGTCTTCCTTGGAGAAGGGTGGGGGGAAAAGAAGTCAGATATATCTATTCTTACCTCTTTTGAATCCACACCTAGGTGGGCACACATAACCTACATAGGCAAAAATAAAACAACATGTATAAAGGGGCACACGTTTTCAGCTCACCTAACATGGAAGCCCTCATTTTCTCTGAGCTCCCCTACCACATGGGTATGAGTGGCCTCTTTTGTGTCTTTAAATTGGGCAGACTGAGACAGTAGCCCTTTTTCCTGCTGTGTGCAAAGGGTGAAGATCCCAGTTCATCCATAGCACAGGCGCCATGAACTGAACTATGGAGAGGGGAAGGACTTCCTTCCCCTGATCTCCCTCTTGCCCCTCAGCTCTGAGGTTTCTCTCTGGTCTGGGGATTTTTGTTTCTGATCTGTGTCATTGGTCCTTTTCAGTTTCAGGTGCCAGTAGTAATCCCCCAGCAGAGCTAGAGTCTGAGCCATGGCAACCATGGAGCCAGGAATTTTGGAGGGATATTGCAGTACATTAGGGGCTGCTCTAAGAAGCCCAGGGTGCCTGAGGACCAGAGGTAGGGTGTAGGGTTTGAGTCTAGAACTAGGACTGTGCTAAGGAACCTACTTCCCTTCCCTTCTCCAGAGACTAAGGTGGTATAGGGGTAGGGATTAAATATCCCAAGTTTTGGGAAGCAAGTTTGTATATTTGTGATATATATTATAAATATATAGAAATTATATTAATTATATATATTATTTATTATATTATATAATATATATAATATTATATATAATATTAATTATATTATATATAATTAATTATAATTAATTATAATATATATAATTATATAATATTAAATATATATTTATATATAATATTATATTAATAATATTATATATAATATTATATATAAAATATTAAATATATAATTATAATATATAATTAATATATAATTAATTATAATATATAATATTATAAATATATAGAAATTATATTAATTATATATTATTTATTATATTATATAATATATATAATATTAATTAATTATATATAGAAATTATAGAAAACAAATATATAAAATATTTTATATAAATTTATATAGATATAAGTATAAAATTAACTATATATATAAATTGTAATATGTTACAAATATAAACAAATACTATAATGTGATATATATTCCTTTGTTTTTTTTAGGCAATCTGCGTTAAGTGACTTGTTCAGGGTCATGCAGCTAAGTGTCTGAGCCCTGATCCTCCTGACTCCTTGACTGGTGTTCTATCCACAGCACCACCTAGCTGCATACAAATATTTTTTTGTAAAAATTAATCCAGCTCATAGAGGTTAAATGGAACAGGCTATCACCCCTACACTTGAGGAAACACCATCAGCAGGGGCTGCAACCATTTACAGAGAGCCTCAACACCCCCAAATTCCTTTAAAGGTACTGGACAACATTTAGGGGAGGGGGGAAATGTAACATCTGGCCTTCAGGCAGTGGGACCCAGGGCAGTCTGCATTACAGTAGTAGTATCATCTAACCCACATCTCGTCTATAGTCCTGTCAAACTGACCTTCCTGATGCTCTTGATACACAGTATTTCCTCCCCAGACACACGGCCTTCTTAGAACCAACCTCTTGGTAGTCTCAAGGCTCATCTCCAGGGCCACTTCCTTCAGATTCCCCCAGTTGTGTTTTCCTGACCACTGTGTATTTTTTTGCGTATATCCTTCTCACATTGACCTATCTACAAATATGTCCCATCCCCTAGAAGGATGCAAGTTCCCTGAGGGCAATGGCTGTCTCACTTTTCTTTGTCTTCTCTGAGAGTAGCACAGAGGCTCATTCATGACTTGGGAGTCATCCTCAACTCCTTTTCTTCTTTTGCCCCTCCCCCCATATAATTAATAATAATCACTAGCACTAATATAGCACCATATGCTTTATAAATATTATCTCATTTGATTCTCACAACAACCCGGTTATCCCTGTTTTACAACTGAGGAAACTGAGGAAAATAGAGATTTTTTTCAAGTGACTTGTCCAGGGTCATATAGCTAATAAGTATCTGAGGCACAATTTGAACTCAGACCCAACTGCTGCCCCAATCTGTTGTCAAAGTCTATTGATTTCACTTTTATAATATCGCACCAATACACCCCCTTCTCTTCCCTGAAACGGCCATCCATCTGGTGTGGGCCCTCATAGCCTCATGCCTGGACTATTGAGATAACCTGTTGGTTGGGCTGCCTGACACAAGTCTCTCCCACTCAGCTATCTGTCTTACTATCCCCTGGCCTATTTAATAAACTCAAGTGACTCCTTATCATCTTTAAGATCAAAAATAAAACCCTCTGTTTGGATTCAAAGCCCTTTATAACCTGGCCCCACCTATGTTTTCAGTCTTCCCACTCTCCCTCCCATGGACTCAGATCCAGTGACAACGCCCTGCTGATTGTTCCTCCACCTAGACCCTCAATCTCCTGAATCTGGCCATTCTCTCTGGCTGTCCCCCATGCCTGGAATGCCCTCCCTCCTCATCTCCTCTTCCTGGCTTCCTTCAATTCCCAACTAAAAATCCCACCTCTTACAGGAAGCCTTTCCTGACTCCCCCTTCGTTCTCATGCCTTCCAACAGATTCTCTCCAATTTGCCTTCCATACAGCTTGTTTGTACATAGCTGTTTGCACATTGTCTCCCCGATGAGCTCCTTGAGACCAGAGACTTTTGCCCACCGTGCCTGGCACAGAGTAGGCATTTAATAAATGTTTATCAACTGTTTATTTTTCATTTTTTTGCTCATGGGAAAGTGAAACAGGCTATGGCCAAGCAGACCAATTTTTGTATCAGCCACCACCCATAAACAGTCAGCATTTTACTTTTATCTCTATGGGATTTTTTTTTTAAACCAGGAAGTAATGTTCCTACTGCAAAGGTCAGTGAAGTAATTTAATTGCGACCCTGCAGCCTTCTGTAAAACCAGATCTGCACATGCCTGACTGGCTGGATCAAAGGGTTCCCAGTTCTTTGGACTGAAGCAAATTAGGAAGTAACCAGTATGGGAAGCTTACTTACATTAAAGCTTTCCAAGCCTGAGGATTTGTTATTGTTGTCTGACTTGAGGACAGCTGAAGGAAGGGGTAGGGTTTATTTGTAAAAAAAAAAAATCCCACAAAGACTTCCTTTTCAGGGTGATAAATATCTACTTTCTCATTTCTCATCTTTTCATATTTTTTTTTAAATTGGGACTGGGGGGTGAGAAATATGCTCCCTTTGCTTTAGTTGGCTCACTGGTAAAATGAAGAGGTTAGACTTTCTTAGGGGCAGCTGGGTGGCACAGTGGATAGAGCATTAGACCTGGAGTCAACAAGACCTGAGTTCAAATGTGACTTCAGACACTTCCTAGCTGTGTGACTCTGGGCAAGTCACTTTATCCTGTTTGCCTCAGTTTCCTCATCTGTAAAATGAGCTGGAGAAGGAAATGGCAAACCACTCCAATATCTCTGCCAAGAAAACCCCAAATGGGGTCATGAAGAGTCAGACAGTACCGAATAACAAGGCCATGCTAAGAATGGTTGGAAGAACAGTGAATCTTTACCCTGGAGATGACTTGGTGGGTTGGGAGGCATGATTTTTTTTAATCATTATATTTTAAAAGTATTCTGGAAAATTAGGCGACGATGGTGATCTTTCCCATTTTCCCCCGACAAGCTCCCCCACCCCTTTCTTCCCTATTCATTGTCCTTCTCTGCCCACCCCTCCACCCCGAAAGTGGCAGCCCAGAAACGCCAGGTTGAGTGTATTGCTCCAACACAAATCGCATTTTCTCTAGTCCCCATCTCTGTCGGATGGAAAGTCCTAACGGGCCTAAGAAACAGCAGGAGGGGACTTGGGCTGGCAAACACGGGGTCGCTGACCCTCCTAAGGCCTGAAGTGCCCAAGCCTTTGGAAGTCCCCACTTGGGGAGAAAAATTCTCAGCAGCCACCCGTGTATTAGGGGGTGGGTGGGAAGGAGGTGTGACCAAACGTTGGGATCCCAGGGGTGTCTAGGTGGCAGCCGGGTTAGTTTGTCGGGCAGGGTCCGGGGGACAGGGGTGGGGGGGATTCAGAGGAGAGGGGGCACGGCCGGAGGACCAGAGCTCCCACGGCTACTGGACCACCGGGGAGCACTGCAGAGGGCGGGGCGTGGGAACCTCTTTGTGGCCCGGGGGAGCAGCTCGGCGGGCGGAGCTGTGGCTGGACCCGGACCCCGCAGCCTCCGCGGCCTGCTCGCTCGCTGCCTCTCCGACTCCCCCATCTCTCCGGCAGGCAGGCAGGAAGGCGGACAGGAAGGCACGGGCAGGCGCGCGGCGGCTGGAGCTAGAGCTCGGGAGAAGAGCGCGCGGCGCCAGCAGCAGCAGCAATAGCAGCAGCGGGGACAGCTCCCACGGCAGGATGAGCGGGCTGCACGTTGACCGGGCCCGGCTGCCCGGGGTGCAGGAGGGTAAGGCCACTTCCCGACACCCTAGGCTCCCCGAGGGGCGGGGTCGCTGGGAAGGGAGGGAAGGGATCTAGGTGAAGCGCCATCCAGGTGGGCGGGGAGGGGTGAGGAGGATGCCAAACAAACCAGCTTTGTGCAGGGCATCTCCCGGGGAAGGGGCTCCCTAGGGCAGGGTGCTGAGCTTGGGGGTCCCCCTCTCCTGGGTGGATGCCTGCTCGGCTGCCTCTGGCGCCTCAGCCTTTGTCCCTTCCACCTCCGGCTGGCTCTCCACCCCTTTCCAAAGGTCCCCTCTATTTCCTCTTCTGACATCGCGCCTCCCTGGGCCATTCCTCTACAGAGCCCAGGTCCCCTTTCTCCAGCCCTTGCTCTAACCCTCTTGGGGCTAGGGTGTGTCGCTCAGGGCCATCAGGTAGCCTAGACTTCCCCTTAGCGGTGGAAATACCTGCTGCCCGGCCCCTCCCCTTCCCGGCGTGGATCTGAGGCTTAATCATTCCACTGCTTGCCGGGCATCGAGGGATAAAAAGACAAACATGAAACAGCCCTTTCCCTTATGGATTTAGAGGCGGAAGGGACTTCAGAGGCCATCTAGCCCAACCCCCTTCTTTTACTGAGGAGGAAACTGAGGCCCAAAGAGGTTGCCTGCGAAGTACCTTGCCCATGATCACAAAGCAAATAAATGGCAGGTGGTATTTGAATCCAGGTCCAGCACGCTTTACCCTGTACCAGGCTGCCTCTCAAGTCGCCTTAGTGTTGCAGTGAACCCCTAAGCTGGAACGCCTCAGAAGCAATCTACATGGTACAGTGGAGAGACTGTTGGAACCCAGAGGAGCTGGGATTTGGATCCTGGCTTCGCCCTATTGCTACCTGTGTGACATTGGTCAAGTCACTGAATCTCTGTCCTCCATGTAAAAATGACCATCCAATAAAATGAGGGTGTTGTATTAGAGCATCCCTTCTAGCCCTGGATTTATGCTAGTGTAAAATGGTGTATTGAAGACTGGGGGATGATGCTTAAAGATAGAGCAGAATATAGTAGAAAATCGGTCAGTAAACTTTATTAAGCACCTACTGTGTGCCATGGAAAACTCTACTGGTTTTTACTCTTCCATTAACCAGCAGTCACCTACCTCAACTTTCTGAGCCTCAGTTTCCCTGTCTGGAAATCCACCTCCAAGAGTCTCTGCTCTGTCTGAATCAAGAAAGCAGATTGTCATTTGTAGACACCTTTGTCAAGTGTCTGGAGACTCCTTGGTTGTCCAGCTTGAAAAGTCAGTCCCCAGTTTTATTTTTATGACTCCTGTGACTTTAATTACAAATAGTTCTCAAGAAATTACAGTGGAACCCCTTTATAATAGTATTGTCAAAGAACAGGGCTGACAGCTGTTAGGTCAACCAGGTCATGTCTGGCTTTGAGGCAGCTGATGGCACAGTAGAGAGACCAATGGGCCTGGAGTGAGAAGGAACAAAGTTCAAATTCAGCCTCAAACATTTGCAAACTGTGTGACCCTGGGCAAGTCACTTAACCTCTGTTTGCCTCAGTTTCCTCAATTGTAAAATAGGGATAATAATAGCACAGTGCCTGGCACATAGTAGGCACTATGTAAATGCTCATTTTTCCCCTCCTCCCTTTTATGGTGGCATTAGGTTTGGAAGGAAGTAATCTTTATTTAACCTTTTGGAAGATTTATGGGAAAACAGGACAAAGATTGTATGGAATGGAAAGGTTTAGAAGAGTTGTGATCTGTGTCAATGATTGTGGAATTTGCAAATCTTTCAATGTACCAAAGAATAATGGACTCCAGGGAAATGACTTGGGTTGTGATGAGGGTCATATTTTTAAGGTTCAGTATTTCATTTTTTAAAAAATTCACCATTTTATTGTTGAAAAACTAAAAAGGCACAAATGTGAGAAAAACAGGCTTTGTGAAATCCCGCTTTTCTTTTCTTAACAGAAGTTAACTAGCAAACACTTCCCACTCCTTTATAGTCACTGTTGTATAAGGCAAAGGATCGGAAACAGCTAATTTCACAATTGGGATGACAAAGGGGTTAGGAGTAGATTTTGCTTTTAAGAAGGAGCAAATAAAAACACCCTGTGTTTTTGTACAATAGAGAGCTTACTAGATGGATGTTTCATATATAATATTTCTTTCTAAGAATTGCAGAAAATGCTGCATAATTTTTAGCAAAAGGCAAAACTTTGGAGGGCAGGATTTCCCCCTTCCCCATATTATTAATGGGACATTCCCAGTAACAAAGAGCTTTAGAGAAAAACAATCTTTCTGTTCTGTCCTGTTCTTGAGATTCATAGGATGTCTTTTTATTCAAATGGAAAGCCACCCATCCCAGGGAAGCTTCATGAATGGTGGTTATCCCTGTAGGGCAGATTTAGGGATGTGTTATTTGCTCAGTATGCCTTTTAACAAATGGACAGGCCTCTAGCCTTGTAGTTAATCAAAAGAAAGAAAAACCAGGCATTTTGACACAGTTCAAGGGAAGAAATTAAGGCATCACTGGAGGTAATTGCACATTCCGCAAAGCAAGATGGAATTGTACAGAAAAAAACATGGCCTTAGCTCCGTGGGTGCCTTTACCCTGTATTTGTCTCCTGTAAAGAATATTGTTTTATTGGGTTTTGGTACAGGCAGAGCTATGCATGGCCTTCTTGGTATTGACAGTGAATCTCCAGGGAGAACAGTAAATCTGACAACATTCCTTTGTAAGGAATACACACGACGTAAGAGTATTGGCATTTTTTTTTTAAGACAATGCCAGCTCTTTTCCTCTGGAAGAAAATATCCCTCAGTATGCTTTTGTTCAGAAAGCAATTTCTTTGTTGTTAATGTTTTGAGACACTGCTAATGTCCTTCTGATTTAACCTATCCATGCAGCGTTTCCTTTCCGGACTATTTTATTAGTAGGTGCCACACCCCTCCCCATACTCAGCCTTCCCACATTTCAGGGGATTTTGAACTTTACTTTGCAATCTCATTTTAACAAACAACGTCTGGGGCCAAGGGACAGAGGTTTGCCTTATGCTCTGAAAGGCTCAGTTCCAGCTTCTCTTTAAATCACAGAGATTCCTTGGCTGACATCTGGCTGGTCCAGTATTGATAACAGATTACATATGTGTTATTTTCAGTATTGGAAAATGAAGGATCCAACTTCATGAATGCTATGTCTGCCCTTTTCAGAGCCTGTTTCTGCCTCTCTTCCTTTTATGGATGTGTCCAAGGAGAATAGACACAGACCCCCTAGGCCTCTAGATCTCAGTTCTCTCTTCTGTCAAATTAACATAATATTAGCACCTATTTCACAGGGTTCTTATGAGGCTTGAATAAGGTAATTTATGCAAAACACTTTGGAAAAAATAAAGTGCTTCATATTGGAAAATTATTCTGATCTTGATCAAATGAAGTGTTAATTGTAAAGTGCTTGGCACAATATCTGGCACATAGCACTAATTGTTCAAAGGAATTCAGATGGCAGCAGTCCTGGGACAACTCATCATCTTTCTACAGTTATTATTATTAATTATTATCATCATCATCATCAACATCTTTTTTTTTGAATGGGGTTCTGATAGAAACCATCCTGGGACAAGTCACTATCTTGATATCTGTTATGTTCTATATAAACTGGACTGTCATACGGGTGGATAAAATATCAGCTTTTTGTCATTGAATCAAAATGACAGGATATAAGCTTCTAATAATAACTAGAATTTCTGTAGGACTTTTAGCTATTTCATTTGATCCTCACAACATCCCTGGGAGGTAGGTGTTATCACTATCTCCAATTTACAAATGAGGAAACTGAGGCAAACAGGTCAAGTGACTCGCCCAGCATCACTCAGCTAGTAAGTGTCTGAGGCTGGGTTTGAACTCAGGTCTTCCTTACTCCAGGCCATATGCTCTGTGCACTATGGTGCCACCTAGCTGCTCATCTTCATACTCTGTATATGTCTTCCATATTGTTTACATGTTGAAGGTGAGCTCCTTTAAGACAAAGACCATGATTTTTACCATTTTCTGTATCCCCAGTGCTGGACAGCATGACTGGCACCGAATAACAAATGTTTGTTGACTTGACTGGGTACAATTCTGGTGGCAGCAGATCATCCCAAGCCTGTGCTACACCTTTCTGAGATTGCTAGGGTTGGGGTTCTAACCACAACACTTGTGGGCTAAAGTGACAGCGATTGTTCCGTTTTCAGTGTGAGCATTCACACCTACGCAAACACTACAAATCAGGGCTTGATTTATTGTTTTATTGGTTGTCTAGACTTAGTGTAGTTAGGTGGTGCCATGGTGCACAGAGTGCTGAGTCTGGAGTTAGGAAGACTCATCTTTGTGAGTTCAAATCTGGCCTCAGACACTTACTGGCTGTGTGACCTTGGGTAAGTCATTTCACCCTGTTTGCCTCAGTTTCCCCATCTGTGAAATGAGCTGGAGAAAGAAATGGCAAACCGCTCTAGTATCTTTGCCTAGAAGACCCAGATGGGGTCACAGAGTTGAACATGACTGAAACAACTGAACAACAAAAAAGACTTAAGAAAGTGGAGGGGAAAATGTACATAATACTCATTAAACTCAAAAAGGCATCATACCTATATGTATTTTTTCCCCGAGTCAGTTAAACATTTACCAGCACACCCCTTGGTTCTAGCCCAATCGGTGTTATTGCTAGAATCCACTTGCCCATGTTTCAGGTTAAAGACTAGCAGGCTTTTAACAGCTCCCACAGCAGACTCAGGGGACACAAATCCCCCTGAGGGACACCATCCATCCCTCAGGTGGGTATTCCTTTATTGCGCCACACCCATCCCCACCTCCTGTAACATGGACAATAAGTTATGCTTTAAAGAAGAGTTGTTAATTATTACTGTTATTATTAATAATATATCATGCTGTGCAATTGTCTTCGGTTGTGTCTGATTCGTTGTGACCCTGTTTGAGGTTTTCTTAGCAGAGATACTGGAGCAGTTGGCCATTTCCTTCTCCAGCTCATTTTACAGATGAGGAAACTGAGGCAAACAGGGCAAAGTGACTTACCCAGGGTCACACAGCTAGTAAGTGTCTGAGGCTGGATTTGAACTTAGGAGGAGGAGTCTTTTTGACTCTGGGCCTGACATTCTATCCACTGTGCCACATAGCTGACATGTGTGTGTATATATGTATATTTATGTATGTATATATCTGTATATATAATACAGATATATACATACATAAACATAGCTATACATACACATATATGCAGGAGGGAAGGAAGGAAGGAAGGAGGGAAGAAAGGAAGGAAGGGGAGAAGGAAGAAGGAAGGAAGGAAAGAAGGAAGGAAGGAAGGAGGGAAGGAAGGAGGGAAGGAAGGAAAGAAGGAAGGAAGGAAGGAGGGAAGGAAGGAAGGAAGGGGAGAAGGAAGAAGGAAGGAAGGAAAGAAGGAAGGAAGGAAGGAAGGAAGGGGAGAAGGAAGAAGGAAGGAAGGAAAGAAGGAAGGAAGGAAAGAAGGAAGGAAGGAAGGAAGGAAGGAGGGAAGAAAGGAAGGAAGGGGAGAAGGAAGGAAGGAAGGAAGGAAGGAAGGAAGGAGGGAAGGAAGGAAGGAAGGAAAGAAGGAAGGAAGAAGAAAGGAAGGAAGGAAGGAAGGAAGGGGAGAAGGAAGAAGGAAGGAAGGAAAGAAGGAAGGAAGGAAGGAAGGAAGGAAGGGGAGAAGGAAGAAGGAAGGAAGGAAGGAAGGAAGGAAGGAAGGAACGAATGAAGGAACGTAGTAAGGACCTAAGAAAGGAAGGAAGGGGGGAAGGAAGGAAGGAAGGAAGGAAGGGGAGAAGGAAGGAAGGAAGGAAGGAAAAAGGAAGGAAGAAAATGACTGATTATTTATTATCAATAATTATTACCACCACCAACAAAGATAATGTCGCCACCTTGACCCAAAGTGAGCCCCAACAGTGTGGAGTGTTACAGCTGGCTAGTCTCTCTCCATTGTTGCTGCTCTCCCAAGTTTTCTACAACTCATCAGCTCATCCTTGAAGTCATCTGAGCAGGCTGCCTTATGTGAAGCCATGTTTTCTGTTATCTTACAGGGACGCCTCTTCCCTTAGGTCTCTATTTGAGTAGTTCCCATGAGCTGGCCATAAGTTCCTTGGCACCATTTTTTATCTCTGTGTTCCTGGTTTCTAGCCAAGCACCTGGCACACAGTAGGCACTTAATAAATGTTTGTTGGGTTGGATGAGATTGCTCATAGATGCAAGGTGTGGCTTTGGATGAGAGCCCAGCTGTTTGGAAAATGTGTGTATTTTGTCCTCAGAAAGATCCAGGCTAGAGAGTGTAGAAAGTGAAGTCCAACAGTTTGGGCTGTTATCGTTTGTCCTTTGTTCTCAGGAAGGTGACGCCGTGATTTGCAAGTGAATTGGATTTAAGTGAGGCAGGGCTGTGCAAAGTCACTAGCCTCACTCTCACCTCCAGAGCCATCTGGGTCCAGTGGCCAGACATAGATCAGTACGACTGGAGATGGTCCTGGATGCAGTGGGAGACTTTTTAAACTAAGATCTTTCTCAGGTTTCAGTTTGACTGAGGCAACACCCATTCAGTGATTAAGGCTAGGTGAGAAATGAGGCAGAGAATGGCCTCTTTTAGCTAGTCAAAAAAGTGCTGGCTTGTCCTCCACATTCCTGGAGGTGCTGAGCAACAGTGGAAAGAGGGGGCTTTGAGTCAGGAAAGGCCTAAATTAGAATGTCCCTTCTGGTACTAATTGTGTGACTTTGGGCAAATCACAGAATCACAGTCTAAGATGGGGGTTCCTTACCTTTTTGGAGTCATGGACCGCTTTAATGGTTTGGTGAAGCCTGCGGACCCCTTCTTGGAATCATGTGTTTAAATGCATAAAATAAAATTATTGGTATTGTTACTAGTTATAATAACAATTTCTAGCATTTCTTTCAATCAATAAACATTTTTGTTAATTTAAACATTTTTATTTTCAGCTCTAAATTCCCTCCCTTTCTCTACTCCCTACTTTACCCATTGAGAAGAAAAGAAATACAACATCCATTATGCATATGAAGTCATGAAAAACTTATTTCCACGTTAGCTGACCTGGTACTCTATCCACTTTGCCTAGCCCCATAGTAAGCACTTGACTGATGCTTGTTGACTGATAGAGCATTTTTGAGTTGGAAAAGACCTCAGTAGCCTTCTAAGTCACTTTATCTTTATGAGCCTCAATTTCCCCATTTATAGAACAGGAATCATCATATCTGTAGCGCCTACCTAGGCTCTTGTGAGGATCAAATGAGAGAATGTATGGGAAATGTTTTGCAAACTTTAAAGGGAGGTATAAATGCCAGTGGTTATTATGACCAGTCTCTACTAACATCTTGGAATAGAACCATCACCGATTTTTCACAAGTAGGTCATTTTAAAAGTTTCTCATACATTTGCAAGTATGTCCCAGAATTTCAGAGTAGGGAAAAACTTCAGTGGTCAGCTGGTTCAAACCATGCTTGAAAAAGAATTCCCAGGATAACGTACCCATTATCTAGCTAGTCTTCCAGGGATAAAAAAAAAAATAAACCAGCTGGATGACAGTAGATAGAGCTCTAGGCATGTCGTTAGGAAGATCTGAGTTCAAACATGGCCTCAGATACTTCCTAACTGTCTCCTGTATCTGGACAAGTCATCGTAACCAGGCAAAGTGGGATACTAATTGTATCTACCTCCCAGGGTTGTTATGAGAATAAAATGAGATTATATCTGTAAAGTGCTTTGTAAAACAGAAAGCGCTGTGTAAATGCCAGCTCAATATTGTTATTATTGTAAACTACAAACCGCTTGGTTTGGCATTTTAAACACTTCACCATCTTACCCCTGATTGCCAGCCTGATTTTACATTAGTCTCTCCCTGTGAATTCTTAAATTCCAGCCAAACCGATCTCCTTCCTCCCCTTGGCCTCTAAGAATCCTTAGCTTCCACCGCACCAAGGCTGGGGTCAGGATCCGCGTCATTCTTGATTCCCAGAGTTGTCGTCTTACATGTATATGTGCTGTGTTGCCCCTACAGAGTGGAAGCTGTGGGAGGGCAGGCACCATTTCCTTTTGTTCCTTCCCATTCTTTCTCAGATGCTGGTTTCCCTTGTCCTAATCTCTCCAGTTGCTGGCTTCTCTCTCCCCTCCCCCCCCATCACTCACTTTCTTGGGGACAAAATCACTCATAAGCGAACGGGAAATTCTAATTATGCTCAAATTGTTCCCTAATATATCACTGTCATTGGAACAAATTGACTTTTTTCAAAGTAAGCATTATAGCAGAACTGTTTATTTTGCAAATATGTCGCCAATTTGGGGAGTGGCCTAGTGGATAGAAAACTGGGTATTCAACAAGGCTGGCCTCTGATTCATGCTGGCTTTGTGAACTTGGCCAAGTCACTCTCTATGCCCCAGGTGCCTATCTAAAACTACAAATTGTAGAATTGGTATAGTTCTTCATTGGTAGAGGGAGTTTTATCACTGGGAGTTCTTTATTTAGTGTAATTATGGGCCTGCTCTAGTATTTCATATTGACATACGTAAACTCATGTTGGCTTTTCCCTAGTAGAATGCAAACTTCCTGAGGGCAGGGTCTGTTTCATTTTTGTTTTTGTAACCCCCCCCCCAGTGCCTAGCACAGTGTCTGGTATATAATAAGCACTTAATAAATCCTTGTTGAATTAAATTATACCAAGAGGTTAATGGAGATTAAATGTGATTGATCTCTTAGAGAGTTTCAAAGTTTTGATTACTCTTTAGAAGAAAAAAAAGAGTTCACCTGTAATCTGTGTTGCTGGGGAGGCTGAGGCTACTGTAAACTCGGGGAGGTTTGCGCTGCATGGCACCAATATGGTGAATACCCAGAAGTGGGGGGGGGCACCAGGCTGCCTAAGAAGGGACAAACCTGGCCTAAGATGCTTACTAGCTGTGAGACCCTGGGCAAGTCACTTAACCTGCCTGTGTTTCCTTAATAGTAACATGTGAATAATGAAAGCAACTGCCTCTCAAGGCTGTTGCGACAATCAAACGAGATGATACTTCTAAAGTTCTTAGCATATTGCCTGGCATGCAGTCGGTGCTTAATAAATGCTTGTTTCCTTCCCGGGTAAAAACGGAGTAGGTCAAAACTCCTTTGCCAATCAGCAGTGGAAACCAGTCCATGAGTTGCCCCTATATCTCCAGCTTGAGTGGTAACAGGGAGACTCGGTCCCCAAGGAAAGGGAAAGGAGGAGAGGGAAGGGAAGAAGAGAAGAGAGGGAGGGGAAAAGAGACAGAGGGAAAGGAAAGGGAAAGAAAAGAAGGGAAAGGAAAGAGAGGAGAGAAAAAAGCAAATTACACATCCTAAAATTAAGCTGCCCTTTGAAACTTTCTTGAAAAATGTCCCACCGTCTGTTGGGTTGCTTTAAAGGTGTATGCTGGTATTAAAGCTGTGTACAATCGGTTTCATTTCCATTTAATGCTGTTTGGCTTTCCACCTTTGATTTGACCAGGAAGATGGTCTAATACTCACTGAAACTGACTGAGAGATTCCTGCTCTCAAACCAACTAAGATTGCAACTCTCCCCAAATTTGACAGGAGGGATAGGATTGAGGAGGGAAGGAAGGGAGTGAAGGAAGGAGGGAGGGAAGGAAGGGAGGAAGGAAGGAAGGAAGGAAAGAAGGAAGGAAGGAAAAGAGGGAGGGAAGGAGAGGAGAGAGAATGCCTATCCTCAAGAGCTTACATTCTACTGGATTCCCTGAAGTATTTGGTCTAAATTTAACATTTACATTAGTAATCTCCCTCAGTGAGGAAGGTACTACAGCTGTCACCTCCATTTTACAGGTGAGGAAACTGAGGTTTCAGGGACCAGTGACTTGCTCATGGTCACAGAGTAGATGCCAGAGAGAGTATTTGAGCACAGGACTGCACTACACTGCCTCTCAGCTGAGACCTGAGGACTCATTTTTGTTCCTCTCCCTATCTGTACCGGTAGCTCTTTATTACTTTGAGAGACACGAGTTTTTAGTTAAAAGAGAAGCCAGTGGCTACATCCAGCTCTTTGCTTGAAAAGGAGAAAAATCGGATCGCCTTTGAGATCTGTGTTTGTCTCAACACTTAAACTAAGACTAGTGGATTTAAATACTCCAATTCCCTTTCGGTGATGATGTGCAATCGAGTGTCATGGAATTCTAGCTCTCTTCTGGGCTCTCTCCCAAACCCCACTCAAACCTTTTTTAGGTCTCCAGCTTATAACTGACTACTTCTTGCCTCAGGGTTCTAGCAGTAACCCTGAGGGAGTTGGGTTTTTCTGGTGTTGTTGCTCACAAGCTCCCATCCAGTGTGCTTCCCAATATCAATTAACCAGCTGATATCAGTTAGTTTTTACAAAGGGTTCTATATTGAACTGTTATAGTAAGAACCCTTGGTGTAAAGCATTCCCCCCCCAGGCCAAGGGGCATAGTGTTCCCCACACCAGGTATCTAGCAAGAGTGGGTTCAAACTTAAGAAATGTGTGGCCTAAGGATAACTCACAGTTTCTGGTTACTGGAATTTCCTTTTCCCTGCTCCTTGTGCAGCTCTGCTTCTGAATCAGTCCCCCTCTGCTCATCCCCTAGAGTCAATCCTGAAGCTGCCTCTTCTTGGAATGTCTAGTTTGTCCTTGATGTGTCCCAGTCCTAATGAAGACAATACCATCAACCACTGCCATTTTAGGGACACTGATACTGATGCCAATGGGGAGTCCAGAATTCACAAGGTCACGCCTTGATCAATCAGAGGGGGGAAGGGGGGTAGTCCATACTCCCTTGGTCTCATTCCTATCTGCCCTCCACTTCCCTCTGGTACAGACTTAAGGGGGCTGCTTTCTCCGGGTGTTACAGAAGCTTGACTGCCTTTTCTTTCTACAATCCCTTCTCTGATAGACCAAAGATGTGGCTAATTCTTTCGGCCAGTGCCAATACATTTGGTGTATCTTCTGATTTTATTCGAGGGCTCAAAAAATAATTCACTTCTTCCAAACAAATTAAGAACTTGTTCATCCCTAGTGTATGGAAGAGTCAGGACACAAATGAACAATGATAACAAGATCTAGAACTGAAAGATTTATTTGTTGTTGTTTAGTTGTGTTTGACTCTTTGTGACGCCATTTGGGGTTTTCTCAGCAGAGATACTAGAGTGGTTTTGCTATCTCCTGAAGAAACTGAGGCAAACAGGGTGAAGTGACTTGCCCAGGGTCACACAGCTAGTAAGTGTCTGAGGCCGGATTTGAACTTGGGAAGATGAGGCTTCCTGACTCCAGGCCCAGCACTCTATGCACTATGGCACCACCTAGGTGCCCATAACATTCATATAGACCATCTAGTCCAGGGGTGGGGAACCTGTGAAGTTTGAAATTCAGTCAAAGGGCTGCACTTGAGGACCTAGAAGACTACATGTGGCCTCGAGGCCGCAGGTTCCCCACCCCTGATCCAGTCCAAACCCCTTGTTTTATAGATTAGGAACCTGAAGCCCAGAGAGTGCTAAATGATGCTCCCCAAGGTCATGTTAGATGGTAAGTTAGTAAGCCTTTGAGTCTCGGTGCCTGAAATAAGACTAGTGGGTTAGTAAATGGCTGAGCCCTATTTCAAACAACTCCCGGTCCGATGCTGCTTTTTCTGCACCACCCGCGCCTAGGCTGGCCTTCATTCCCTGGTTTCATAGTAAACTTCCTTCCTTCCTGTAAATCCCGCAGCCCACTGAGATGGTGACCTTTGGGAACCATTTAAAATTGTGTTGGAGAAGATCGATGAAGGGAAATAAAACGATGCCTTCTTTTAGGTCATCAGCCAGGGCCTGTTGCTATCTGTGATGTCACTGTTTTCCTCCTGCCAAGCATTATATGGTCGGTTCCCCTCCAGTATTATTCCATGGCGCAGATAGGAATCATTGGCTGTCATTCATTCTCCTCCTTCCCCTTCCAGGCCCTCCTCATTATGAATTTCCATTGAGAGGTCAAACTGCTGAGCCCACAATCTTTTCCTTTTGGGGTCTCCCCACCTCTCCCCTCACTAGGTTTCCTTAGACAACACCCTTTTGTTTCCCTCACTCCCCAGGAGACAGCGTGGACTCTCCAACTGGCAGCCAGACGGGCCTTTCCATCACCTCCTAATATGGTTTAGCAGATACACAAGATCTGGACGCCCTGCCAGTGGTCAGAGAAATAGATCATCAGCAAATAGCTTTGAGGCCCTTGACTGGGCAGAGGCTAGTAAATTTTAGATGAGAGGGGATTAAATTCAGAGCCTGATGGAATCTGGAAGACTCAATTCCCTCATTTTACAGATAAAGAGGTTAAGTGATTGGCCCAAAGTCACAGAGCTATTGGGTGGTAAAACTTGGATTTGAACCCAGGTCCTCCAACTTCAAATTCAGTAGGTCTTCCAAAGCACCATGATGCCTTTAGCTGTAGGCATAAAAGCGTGGTCCAGAGAAAAGACCAGAATCCAATTGTAACTATACAGATCAATCAACAAGCATTTATTAAGGGCCTACTATGTGCCCAGCACTGTGCTGTAGGTAAAAAATTATTGCCTTGGAAAGGAAGTCAGTTTTTTCACATGAAACAAGAGTAAAGAAAATAGTTGAAAAAGATACGAGAGGAGGAGGAGGGAAGAAGGGGGAACTCCCAAGAAATGGTAAATACAGAAGTGAGAAAGTCCCTGCTCTCAGCAAGCAGGTAGGTACAGAATGAATTTGAATGCCACTTGAAAATTATAATTTAAATAACTAAAATTAAATTAATTTAAATAATTTAATTATACTGTCCTTTTGTGGAACTGAATTTCTGCCAGGTTCAAAGAGCCACAACTGTATAAGACTCCCAGACAAAATGTATGGTGAAATATTGTCTTTCTCTGCGGGAAAATATGCCTCCCTTTCAAAAGATGATCCAGATTGCTTTGGAGATGCTCCCACAGGGAGTCAATTGAATAGAAACTTATTGGATGTTTGCTTGTTTCAGGCACCAAACTTAGGCCTTGGGAGTTTAAAGACAGAAATTAAATAGACCCTGCCTTTGGAGAACTGTACATCCTACTTGAGGGCATGGGGAGAGAGAATTAGATCAACACAGCTGCATAAGCCAAACCAAATTGTGTATGTCATTATACACAGCAAACTCAAGAGGGAAAGGTGTGGGAGGTGGCACCTGAGCTTGTGCTTTAAAGGGTCCTGAGAGGGGAAGGTGAGGAGAGAGTACATTCTGGCCATGGGAGACCAGGCGTAACAGGACCAGCTAGGAAAGACGGCGTAATCCCAACAGCAGATGCATGGCAGGGCCTGATGAAATGAGAATGGAAAAGAGGGGGCCACCACATAGAGAAGGGCTTTCAATACCAGGCTGAGCAGCTGGAATTTTGTTCTAGAGGCAATAGGGAACCATGGTGGATTTCAGAGGAAGGGAGTAGTCTGTGTTTTAGGATCGCAATTTTGGAAACTAGAAGTAGGGAAACCAATCAGCAAGCAATTTCAACAGTAGAGATAATAAATGTAAAGCACTGTGAAAACCTTAAAGTGCCATCTCTATAAATGTCAGCTATTTGTAGCATAATTATCATAGGAAAATGATTAAATTTATATATTGTGTGGTAAACTGGTAATTGCTTTGCTAATGATTTTTAGACTTTTCCATTAAATGGAAAGACTAAAACCTCAGCTGTTGTATCAATTCCTGGGTTTCTTTTGTTGACCTACGCTATGGATAGGCAGCTAGGTCTTGGAATCTGGAAGACTCATCTTCATGAGTTCAAATCCAGCCTCAGTCACTTACTAGCTGCATGACCTTGGGCAAGTCACTTCGTCCTGTTTGCCTCAGTTTCCTCATCTGTAAAAATGAGCTGGAGATGGAAATGACAAACCATTCTAGCATCTTTGCCAAGAAAACTCCAAAATGAGGTCATGAAGAGTCAGACACAACTGAAAGACAAAAACACTGTGGATCCTTGTGACTCCCCAGACCAGAACTCTCTATCTATCACTCCCTTATGTGCACTGTCTCCCCCTGTTAGAAGTAAGCCCCTTGAGGGCAGGGATTGCCTCTCTTTACACACACATACACACACACAGACATATGTGTATATATACGTATATATGTGTGTGTACATATGTACATGTATGTACGTGTGTGTTTGTCCCCAGCTTAGTACAATGCAGGCCAGGCATATAGTAACTCCTTAATGAATGACGTTCGTTCATTCGTTCATTTCTGCATCTCAGCAAAGTTCACTTTTATACTTATGACTCCCAAATAATATCTCTTGTCCTCACACCCACGTTCCAGTTCTGCATTTCCAACTGCTTACATATTTCCCCCAGATTCCCCTTGTCACTTCAAACTCAAGTCTCAGATTAAACCAGTCACCTTCCCCCGGCTTTCCTTCCTCCATTGGCTGCCTCTGTCAGTGTGTAATCATCCTCCCAGTCAACCAGACTCACCACCTCATATTGCACTGTGATTTATCCCTCCTTCATTCTATTCCTCCCCCCCGCCCCCCGCCAGCTACTCAGTTTTTCCTGTGAAATATTACTCATTCATCCCTTCTCTTCTGGGCTCATTGCCACCACCTTCTGAAATCAAAGCTTTTTATCACTGCCTGGATTTCTTTAGAAGCCTCCTTGGGAATCTCTTTGACTCGTCTCTACCTTCTCTAATCAGAATCTTCCACCATTACCAGATTAAACTAGGCTGGATTTTCATCATTCTCTTTCCTTCTTGCTGAAAAATCTTCAATACTGTTTTCCACTATTATATGTTAATTTTTTTGCATGATTTTTAACAAATCATCAATGAACTTCTGTTTTTATATCACCCTCATTTCCTAATGTATTCCTATCCTTTCCAGTCCTTGTAACAAAGAATTTTATTTTTAAATTGGGGTTGGGGGAGCGGGGAAGAGGGTAACAATTTGGTAAAACTTACCAAAACATCAAATGAGCCTGTGTGTTTTCTACCCATAGCTCCTAACCTCTGCAAAAATTGAAGCAGGTGCATTTTCTCATCTCTTCTGGGTCATTGTAATTATGCATGACTCAGTTTGGGTTTTTGTTTTTCCCATTTAAATTATTGTAGTGACTACATTGTTTTCCTGGGTCTGCTTATTTCACTGTGCATCAGTTAATTTAAATCTTCTCATGTTTCTCTGAATTCTTTGTATTTGTTTCTTAGGGCACAATAACATTCCATTATATTCACGTACCATGTCTTATTTACCTATTCCCCAATTAAAGGGCATCTACTTTATTTCCAATTCTATGCTATGAATATGTTGGGATATAAGGAATATGCTGGTAAATGTTTAACAACTGGCTCTCCAAAAATACCAAGGTGAACTTGTTCCGTTTGTTTGTTTGTTTGTTTTTGGCAGGGCAATTGGGGTTAAGTGACTTGCCCAAGGTCACACAGCTAGTACATGAGGTCGGATTTGAACTCAGGTCCTCCTGACTCCAGGGCCGGTGCTCTACTCACTGTGCCACCTAGCTGCCCCGAACTTGTTACATTTTTAAGTTTTATCTACATTATTAACATTTTCTCTATCACTTTCTTTAGTCTAGATAGTAAACAAAATAATAAATCATACCATGATTTGTGGCCTTTGCTGATTTCCGTAGTGTAAAAGCTCACCCTGAAAAACAAAAAATTTAACAATTTAACAAAGAGAACATACCTCTTTGACTTCCTGGCAGTGAAATCTCTGGGTCAAAGGGTATGAAACATTTTAATTACTTTTTAAGCATGATTCCAGTTTGCAATTGCAGAACGGTTGGGCCAATTCACAGCTCTATCAATAGCACATTAATATACCCTTCTTTCCGCAGGCCCTCCATCACTAACCGTTCCCATCTTTTGACATCTTTGCCCATTTGCTGGGGGTGAGGAGAAACCCCAGAGTTGTTTTGATGCTTGTGTTTCTTCAATTAGTAGCGATTTGGAGGATTCTTTTTTTCAGAAGTGTTTGCTCATATCCTTGGATCAATTATCCATTGGGATAATTGGATCCATTTGCACCCATTGGATCCAAATTATTGTGCCTGACTTTCAAGGCTTTCATAATTGTATGTCCTCAGGCAGTGTGGTCCAGGAGAGAGAGTACTGGATTGGGAGTCAGGAGGCCTGGGGTCACATCTTGGCTTTGACATTTGCCACCTGGACAAGCAAGCTAACTTCTCCAGGCCTCTTCTAGTAGCCAGAAGAGGCTCTTGAGTTGACCTAGGTCAATTCCTTCCTTTAACAGATGAGGACACTAAATCTTGGAAGGTCAAGTGGTTTGTCTCAGTTCACGTAGGTAGTAAGTTCCAAGGGTCAGATTTGAGCCAAGAGTTAATGCTCTTAACCAGTGAAATGTTACATGGGAAATATAAAGGCCTCAATTTAGGTTCAGAAAATTAATTGTACCAAGTACAGGATGGGGAGTATAGTTCATAATAGGCTAAGAGAGTGCCAAGGGATAAATTGGTGGCCAAAAATACTATTTCAGCACTCAGATACACTAATAAAAAATATTTTTCCAATTCAATTTAATTCAGCAAACATTTAAGTGCTTATCATGTGCCAAGTTCTGTGCTGGGTGCTGAAGATACAAGGACAAAAACTAAAAATACCTACCCTCAAGGGTCTTATATTTTATTGAGGGCATGCCACTTAAACACAGCTAAATAAATACCAAGGATGTTGAAGGGTAGAGAGTGGCGTGATCAGACCCATACTTGAGAAAGATCACTTTGACAGCTGAGTGGAGGCTGGATTGGGGTAGGGAGAGACTTGAGGAAGAGAGACCAACCAGCAGCTATTACAGTAGTCCAGGTGTGAGGTGATAAGGGTCTGCACCAGGTTAGCGGCAGTATCAGAGGGGAGGAGGAATATGCAAGATATATTATAAGGGTAGAAAGGCCAGGCCTTGGCAGCAGCGTGGATATGGGGGCTGAGAGTTAGTAAGGGACTGAGGATGACATCTAGGCTCTGAGCCTGTGGAACTGGAAACATGGTGGTACCCTCAATGGTAATGGGGAAGTTTGAAAACAAGGAGGGTTTGGGGGAAAGATAATGAGTTCATTTTGGGACATGTTGAGTTAAAGATGTCCACAGTCTGAGATGTCCGAAAGGCAGTTGGAGACTGAAAGTCAGCAGAGTTGGGGGCAGGAATCAACACCAAAGAGATGGTCATTAAATCCATGAGAGCTGATGAGATCACCAAGTGAAGTAGGATAGAGGGAGAAGAGAAGAGGGCCCAGGACACCCACAGCTAGAGAGTGTATCCAGCAAAGGAGACTGAGAAAGAGCAGAAAGAGCAAGCGGTCAGGTAGGTAGGAGAAGGACCAGGAAAGGGCAGTGTCATGGAAACCTCAAGAGAAGGAAGTATCAAGGAGAAGAGCCTCAAGGCTGAAGAGAGGTCAAGGACAATGAGGACTGGGGGAAGGCCGCCAGATTTGGCAGTGAAGAGAGCGTAAGTAACTTTGGGGACAGCAGTTTCAGTCAGATGATGAGATGGAAAGACCAACTGCAAATAGTTTGGAAGACAGTGGGAGGAGAGGAAGTGGAGGCACCAGTCTAGACAGCCTCCTCCAGGCACAAAAGGGAGGAGAGAGATAGGATGATAGTACTGACCGAGACTGATTGAGACAACTTGCTTTCTTTCATTGTCCGATTAAATTTTCACTAGGCACCTCAGAAATTTGCAAATGCTGCAAATCAGGGCTTGATTTATTGCTATTGTCCAGATTTAAGAAAATGGTAATAATTCGCATTAAGCTTTAAAATGTGTTATGCATATATTCCTCCCCACTATCTCCTATGCTACCCTCCCCCCCCCCAGAACTGGTTGTTAAACATTTACCAGCACACCCATTTGCCAGCCGTATTGTAGGGTTTTCTGTTGCTTGACAAGTGGAGGATTTTGTATTTCATCCTAGAAGCAACAGGAAACCATTGTCCAAATCAGTGGAGGTAATGAGCCCACTGTACTTTGCCCTGCAAAATTTGGAGAGTTTTGTGTTTGATCCCAGGGCCCAGGTTTTAAGAGGGACATTGACAAACAAACATTCCATGGGGGAATAATGAGGATATTGAGAATTCTGTGAATTCTCGAGGGAACTGGGGATGTTGAACCCAAAGGGGAGAAAACCAGGGAAAAAGAGGGACATGATAGCTGTCTTCAGTGATGTGAAGGGATGTCCAGTGGAAGAGAGATGAAACCAGAGGTTCTTAACCTACAATCCATGAACCTGAGTTTTTTTTTTTAAATCTGATATCTATTTCAAGAGAATTTGTTTCCCTTTTGATCCTCTGCATTTTGTTTTATCCATTTAAAAACATGATTCAGATAAGGGGTATATCCATGTTGTCCAGTCCTATCACTCATGCCTGACTCTCCACTACCCAATTTGGCATTTTCTTGGCAGAGACACTGGAATGGTTTGCCATTTCCTTCTCTGGCTCAATTTACAGAAGAGGAAACTGAGATAAATGGAGTTAAGTGACTTGCCCAGGGTCACCCAGTTAGTAAGTGTGTGAGGTCAGATTTGAACTCACAGCACCATCTACTATCAATTTTACTAGAATTACCAAAGGGAGCCTTGACACACAAAAAAAGGTTCAGACTTTTTCTGTTTGCTCCAGGAGGGCATAAGTAGGAGCAGTGGGTGGTAGTTGTAGGTAAAGGACCACAGCTCAGTGTAAGGTGGAACTTCCCAGCAATGAGAGATATCCTTAAACTGGTGATGTGTATCACTGGAGATGGTTAACCAGCTGCTGGATGACTGTTTTGGGGGGACAGGGGGTGGGGAGTTGCTGGCAAGTTGAACCGAATGACCTCTAAATGATCTCACCAGATCTGAACCTAAGGAACTTTATAGAATCTCTGGCCCGGTCAACCCCCTCCTTTCACAGTGAAGGAAACTGAAACCAAGACAAATTAAGGTAATCTGGTCACATAGGTAAGGGGCCCTTCCAACTCATAGCCTCCCTATTTCATGTGTGGCCTATCTTCCATCTAGAATATAAAGTCTTTAGAGGGCAAGAATCATGACATATGGTTGCTTCTGTATCTCCCAAGGTCTAGAGCACTTTGAGAGTTTTCCATGAATAACGACTGACTGAGACCACTTGCTTTCTTTGACTGTCCAGAAATCTCATGTGATTAAAGGTCCAGGCTCATTCATTCTCAGTACTTGTACAGTGTTGAAAGGAAGCATTATTTCCGCCAGTCAATTGTTATCTTACATTTTGTTGGTTTTTGGGTTTTTTTGACAGTTTGTCAAGATTTTGCTATCCTTGAAGATGGAGCCCTGGCCCATTGCTTGCAGAAACAAGAAAGTAAGTGTTTAGAAGCCAAAATTAGCAACAGCATTAAAAAAAAAAGGACTCATCGAAGCGTCTTGTTTTTTACATCACAAATATTTCCCAGCAGCTGTTATTCTCCCCACCTCCCCACCCAAAGACACAGCACGTGGGCAAAACAGTCAACACAATGACGGATAACATCTATATGGAGGGGAGGGGATGTTTTTAATTACGTGTCCCTGGAGCCAAGATTGGTCATTGCATTTCATCTGAGTTCTTCTGCCTTTTAGTTATTATGGTTATTTATGTTCTAGGAATCATTGTACATGCTCTTCTCTTGGCTCCATCTATGTTTAAAAATACATTTGTATTCATGTCTTTTGTTTCCCCAGAGATCCAATGCTTGTTTAAATGTCTAAATGCTTGTTTCCTTCCTTCATTTCTATGTTCAGGAGCGGGATCTCTGAGTAAGATACAGAAATTCTTTCCTGATCCTTTGTAATTGATTGAACTTTGTAAAGTTGAGGTTTTCCTCCTGTCCACAGATCACAAAGGGTGGTAAGGTTAAGAATCGACGCCCAACCTGCTTCCTAGACTGGGGTTCTGCCCGATTGGTTCTTGGTTTCTACCTGCCTTTAGTTGTTTATCAGTATAATGTTATTTGCACGTGTAAATTCGATATTTCAAAAAATAAAAATACTGTAAGTATAAAAAATAATACAAAAATGAAACAAAGAAAAATAAATTAAAACCAGAATGAAAATAAATAGGCAGAAACAAACAAATACATGTATAAATGCATGAATAAATAAATGTTTATCTTTCAGGCCAAGCAGGGTTTTTGTAGCTCCTCCCTGCCCTCCCATGCTCAGCGAAATACTTTGCTAGCCTTTCATCCAGGGTATTTCAGTCATCATTTGGACAGACAGGCGATGCAGTGGATAGAACACCAGGCCTGGAGTCAGTTCATTATGTATTTTTTAAACCACCCCCAAATGATATTGCAATTCTCCTGCTTGTGTTGACCGACTGCTTGATGATAAAAATTTGCCATTCAGTTGTTTCAAACTCTTCATGACCCCATTTGGGGTTTTCTTGGCAGAGATACTGGAGTGGTTTGCCATTTCTTTCTCCAGCTCATTTGATAGATGAGAAACTGAGGCAAACAGGGTGAAGTGACTTGCCCAGAGTCAGACCGCTAGTAAGTGTCTGAGGCTGCATTTGAACTCATGAAGATGAGTCTTCCTGACTCCAGGATTGGTGCTGTATGCACTATGGCACCACTTAGCAGCCTTCTGAGATTACCTTCCAACTACTCTGTATGTAGCCTATATGTCCATAATTATGTATATGTTATTTTCCTCATTAGAATGGAAGCTTCCTGAGGGCAAGAATTATGTTTTTGCTAGGAAGCATCTGAGGATGAATTTGAACTCAGGTCTTTCTGACTCCAGGCCCAGAGTTCTATCCATTGAGCCACCTAGCCAAACAGAAATTGAGTGACTTCCCCAAGGTTACACAGTAAATGTCTGAGGCTGGATTTGAAATCAGGTTTTCCTGACTCCAGGACTCCATTCTCTATCTACTGCACCACCTACCTGCAATGTCTGACACATAATAATCTTTAATACACGTTTTGTCATTCAGTTGGGTCTTCCTGATTCCAAACACAGCCCTTCTGGCACTTTAAAAAAAATCCTTTATTTTTCAAGCTTTTTCTATGCATTGTTAACCAATTAAAGAGGTCTCAAGATGAATATTGGGATGTTTGCCCCCCACTTAAAGTCAGAAAATGGATATCAATGTGGTACCTCATTATCCAAATGTCTAATCCTTTTATTTCTCCACTTACTTCTCCAATGGAATTTTTTATTGTTATTTTAATGGGCAGTGTTCTTTTAATGGCTCCCATTTTAGTACTTAATGGAAAGCAGGCTGACATAAAGATTTTATAGAGAAGGTACATTAAAAGAATGGCACAGGGATGACCTCCTGGGAGAACTGACCTCTCCTTGATCCCCTGTGATCTGAGCAAATCATTTTCTCTATCCTGGCCTCAGTTTCCTCATGTAGAAAATGAAGGAATTGAACTAGATTACCTCCTGCATCAGTAAGGCAAGATTCATGACCTTGAAGAGGACCATGAACATGCCAGCATAGTTTGGAATCACAAAGTATGAGACTCTCTAGGTAGAAGGCAGGAGTAGTATAACATTTATTTAGACACCAGAGGATCAAATCCCAGAACCAATAACCCCAATTTGACATAGCAGTAATTGTATTCCAAAACCAGTAAGTCCACCTCAACGTAACAATGAGGAAATTATAACACATTATAACAAAGTATTACAACAAGAAACCAAGTCATCCTGTAACCTTCCCCTCTGCTGGGGCCTTTCCATAAACACTCATGAGTCCCAACTGTCTGCTTGCCTACGTTCTCTCCCCCCCCACAGTTCTCTGGGCTCCTCAGCTCCCTGGTTTCTACCCTCCACTCTCTCTGCAGTTCTGTCAACTCGGGGTTCTTACTCCTTCTCCTTGGGCTGAATTCTGAATTCTGACCTTGCAATGGCTACCTTCTGGGTATATTTACACTTCTTTAGGGCCCTAGGGCTTCATGCCCAATTAGCAAGAGGGTGTAGGCCTAGGGCTTAATATTTAGTAAGTAAAGAGTGTAGGTCTGGGGCTTAGCACCTATTAAGTAAAGGGTGTAGGCCTGCCTACAAACAAGGCTTTAATCAAGTTTCTCTTAACTAGCCCCACCTGAGGCCTATTGAATGGGTGGGAAAGATCTTTAATCACTGATTGGCATCACACCTCCTAGGGCCCTTCCATCTCTAAATAGGGAGGAGGGATAAAGGAAGAATGGATGGAAGGAAGGAAGGAGGGAAGGGAGGGAGAAAGTACAGAAGGAAGGAAGGAGGGAGGGAAGGGATAGAGGGAAAGAAGGAAGGAAGGGGGGAGGGATGGAGGAAAGGAAAGAAGGGGAGGGAAGACAAGGAGGGATGAGGGAGGATGAAAGGAAAGAAGAGGTGGAGGAAGGAAGGAAGGAAGGAAAGAAGGAAGGAAGGAAGGAAGGAAGGAAGGAAGGAAGGAAGGAAGGAAGGAAGGAAGAGAGGAAGAGAGGGAGGGATAGAAGGAGGGAGGAAGGAAGAAAGGAGGGAGAGAAGGGAAAGAGAGAGAGAAGGGAGGGAGGAGGGAAGGAGGATGGAAGGAGGGAGAGAATTAAGAGAGAATAAGTAAGGAAGGCTTCTCTGCAAGTGATAGTCTTAGATCAGGAGACTCTGAACCTTTTTTGTGTCCTGGACCCCTTTGGCAGTCAGTCTGGGGAAACCTATGGACTCCTCAAAATTATGCCTTTAGATGCATAAAATAAAATACAAAGGATTACAAAAGAAAGCAATCATATTGAAATAATTATCAAAAAATTTTAATTTAAAAAAATTAAAACTCATAGGCACCCCCCCCCAGGATGTTTAGAACATACCCTGGGACACTAAAAGTTTAAGTGACTTGCCTATAGTCACTAAACCAGGAGGTGTCAGAGATAGAGCTTGAACCCAGGTCTTCCTGCCTCTAACACCAGCACTCTATCCACTAGGCCACGTTGCTTTAAAAGCCATAAATGCCTTTTGAAAATGTGATTCACGATGATGTTACAAGTTGTGCTACAAAACCGTGACTAGAAAGCTCAATACTGCTCGGATTTTTGGAGATCAGAGTGAATTGACGTCATGGTGTCATTGACACACAGTCCTGGCCTAGGGGTCGGAAGAGCTGGCTTCACATCCCACTTCTGATGCCTCTCAGCCGTGTGGCCACGGACCGGTTAATTTACCTGTCGGAGCCTTCATCTGTACCCGTACTACAGAGCGCTGGTTGTGAGGCCATGGAAAGCACCCTGGGGACTTTAGTGCTCTCTGTAAACATCCATGATTCTTATTATTAATTGTTATTATTACAAAGGAAGGTCTTCACAATTAAAAAGCCAGTTATTAGGTCTAGAATAATAATACATTTATATAACGCCTACTAAGTGCCAGGCACTGTGCTAACACCTTACACGTTACCCCATCTGATCCTCACAACCTCCCTGGAGGTAGGTGCTGTCATTTATAATCCCTCTCTGGCAGTCCTGTTCCCTGGATGTGCACCCTCAATCCCAGTCTGGGGCTGAAGCTTCAGTAGCCACTAGAGGGCATTCCCAGTCTTTGGGAAACCCCAGGCTTCTTTTCCCCCACCTACTAAATCCACGGTTAAGCATCCCCTCTGCAGCCTTTCATGGGCTTCTGCAATCTCTCATCATCAGATATGTCCGGGTCACTCTACAATGCACCTGCCCCCTTCTGCAATTTAGATGCCGCCAGGATGAATTACAAAACAAAGAGGATTTGTTCACCCAGCTCCATTCAGTGCAGGGCTTGTCTGGTGCCTTCCTGGCATCAAGAATTTAAAAAGGATCTGTCAAATGGAATTGCTCCAACAAACCACTCCGCATCAGTCTTTCTGGATTTCTTTTGAAGTTTGCCCTTAAATGATGGTCGTCTCCCAACCCCAGACATTTTCACTGGCTGTCCCTCACGCCTAGAATGCTCCATCTTGTCATCTCCGTCTAATGTTCCCCTCTCTTAATTAACACCATTTTGTCCTGTCTATGGCCTGTTTGTATATGGTTCTTTGCTTGTGAGCTCCTTGAGGGCAGGGACTGTCTTTTGCCTTTCTTTGCATCCCCAGCACTTAGCACAGTGCCTGCTTGCCTGCTTTATCGATTCAATGAGGGCATGGAGCCTGTGAGCTTCCTCCATGCTCTAAATCTCTGATCTTATGACAATTTCCCCAAAACTGATTATTTTTAAATCTCAGGATATTTCTTGACTGACCAAAGCAGGTTGAAGACTGCACAGATGTATTTTGTTGCAAATGAAGCTTCTAATCAGGCTGTTCTACACCTATTTTTTTCATACAGTCGAACAACATTACGCCTCCAATGTGCAGAAGAGTCAGCTTGTTCAGATGGACATTCGGATAGCCCGAAAGCTACAAGATGTGGAAAACCAGGGAAGCAAACTGGGAAAATCTCACCAACAGAAAAAAATGTAGGGGAACATCCTTCACCTTCATCCCTAGTTTTTCTGTTCCACAAATTCTTTAAAATGTCTCCACCCATTTTTGTTTCGGTAACTCCTTTCTTTCTTTTTTTTTTTTTGGGGAGGGGGGAAGGCAGGGCAGTTGGGGTTAAGTGACTTGCCCAAGGTCACACTAGCTGTGTGTAAGTATGTCAAGTGTCTGAGGCCAGATTTGAACTCAGGTCCTCCTGACTCCAGGGCCGATGCTCTACTCACCACACCACCTAGCTGCCCCTGTTTCTGCAGCTCCTACTAGGTTTTTTGGTTGTTTGGTCATTTCAGTTTTGTCTGATTCTTCTTGACTTGGGGTTTTCTTGACAAGGATACTGGAGCAGTTTGCCATTTCCTTCTCCAGCTTGTTTGACAGATGAGTAAACTGAGGCAAACAGGGTTAATTGATTTGCCCAGGGTCACACAGCTAGGAAGTGTCTGAGTTCAGATTTGAACTCACAAAGATGACTCTTCCTGATTCCAGGCCCAGCCCTCTGTGCACTATGGCTTTACCTAGCTGCCTGTAATCAGAGGACCTGGGTTCAAATCCTTCTGCTTCCTGTGAGACCTTGAGCAAGTCATTTCTCTGTAGGCTTCAGTTTCTTCATTGGTTAAAGGAGGGGTTTGGACTAATGACTTCCACATCCTTCCCATCACTAAGTCAATGATCCTATGGTCTGGTCAATGACAAAAATGAAGTGTTCTCTATGTCCCCCTCTGCACAAAGAGGAAGTCAGTTAACCTTCCTTTCCTTGGGTTCCTCACCTGAAAAGAATGGTTTGGATTAAATGGCCTCTGTGGGACTTTCCTGCTCCAAATCCTGTGCATTTTAACACAATGTGTTTTCAGAGATTGTGGTATAAGATGTGGTGAACAGAGACCGTTTCGTTTTTGTCTCTGTATCTCCAGGGTTTAGCACACCGTGTTATCGTTGACCCATTTCAGTTATGTGCCAACCACCCTTTGTGACCCCACTGGGATTTTCTTGGCAAAGATACTGGAGCAGTTTGCCATTTCCTTCTCCAGTTCATTTCATAGATGAGGAAACTGAGACAAACAGGGTAGAGTGACTTGCCCAGGGTCATACGGCTAGTAAATACCTGAGGCCAGATTTGAACTCATGTCCAAGCCCAGAGCTTTATTTCCTGCACCACCTAGCTGCCCTGCTTGGCCCATAGTAGGTGCTTAATGAAGGTTTGTTAATGGTTAGAAGCAGATCCAGAAGTTGGGTTATTCCTTTCAGGCCAGCAGTATCATTTTCTGCCCAGAGATGTTCCCCATCCTTACACACCAAGGCTGAAAATCAAACCTACGATAAAATAGGATATACTTGGTTTGTCCTTCTCTTACTCACTCTTCTCGCTGATACTTAGGGAAGAGAGTGACTCCGAGCTGGCTCGATCGATCCAGGAAGAAATTCACAGGAAGGCAGAGGAGTGTCGACAGAGAGAAGAAGATGACCAGGTATGGGACAAGATGGCCCCAGGGCTTCTGCCCCGCTCAGACGGCATGGGGAATGTTGGGTTCCTGTTGGGGCACCATAGTTTCAGAAGGATGTTGATAAGCCGGCAAGCATTTAGAGGGTGCCCTGAAAGCCATGGCATAATATTCAGATTTCTGATTCTAATCCTTTGCTAGGCAGAGTGACCGTGTCCTTGGCGGTTCATTTGTCTGTTGTCATTGTTCATTCATTTAGTCCTGACCCCATGGACACAGCACGCCAGGCCCTTCTCTTCTCCACTATCTCCAAAGTCTGCCCAAGATCATGTTCATCGCTTCCATGGCACCATCTCTCCATCTCATCCTCTGCCTCCCCCTTCTCCTCTTGCCTTCAGTCTTTCCTGACATCAGGGCCTTTTCCAATGAGTCCGGTCTTCTCATCATGTGGGCAAAGTACTTAAGCTTCAGTCATTTCTCAAAGACCCATTTCAGTGTCAAGTTCAGCCAGTCTCTGATGTCCTTGAGGAAGGTCCTCCCTTTACTGGTGTAGGCTCCAGCCCATCCTGGGCAGCTTGTCCATCCCCTCCCATAAATCTGTCATGGAGGGTCCATCCAGGGCTGTGGGAGCCTCCCTCTATGTATGCTGAGTTTATGGGATAACAGTGCAGTACACAGGGAATCAGGTACCCCTTGTGTTCCCTTTCCTGGGCCTCAGTCTTCTTGTCTGTAAAATGGAGACTTAGATTGTAAACTCCTTGAGGGCAGGGCCTTTCTTTAGATCCCCGTTGCTTAGCGCAGTGCCTGGCACATAGTAGGCACTTAATAAGTGTTTGTTGACTGACTGACTCTAAGACTCCTTTTAGTTCTAAATCGATAATCCTGTGACCCCAACATAGAAACAATTTAACAAATGCTTGTGGATTGAAGAGGTCTGTGATTTTAACAAACTGAAAGGTCGTGACTCTTCTGAATTATTACTAATAATAACAATATACATGGTGCCTTAACATTTGCAAAATGCTTTTACATATACTACCTCATTGGAGCCTCCTCACAATGACATTGTGAGGTAGGGATTACCGGATCACTATCTTTGTTTTACAGATGGAGAAACTGAGGTTTAGAGAGGTTAAATGACTTAGAGGATCTTGGGAAGGAAGGAAACAAGCATTCATTAAGCGCCCATTATGGACCAAATGCCATGCTAAGCACTTTGTAAATATTATTTCATCTGACCCTCACAACAACCTTGGGAAGGAGGTACTATTATGATTCCCATCTTACAGCTGAGGAAACTGAGGCAAACAGAGGTTAAGTGACTTGCCCAGGGTCACACAGCTAGGAAGTATCTGAGGCTGGATTTGAACCCAGTTCTTCTTGACTCAGAAGTCCAGCCCTCTATTCACAAGGGCATCCAGCCTCTGGTGATGCCTTTACCGAAATAATTTCTGGATCTCTAGTTCCTCGTCTATAAAATGGACTTGGAGGCAGGAGGGCACAGGGGCGTACGAGGTCCTTGGTTCCATTCTCTTTTTTTATGTTTGCCACCTGCGTGACTTTAGGAAAGTCATTTGACCCTTCTGGGCTTCAGTTTCTCCTCTGCACAGTGAGGGTTGTTGGACCAGATGGCCTTGCCTCCTATGTCCCTTCTAGCTCTACACCTATCACTCTATTTAATTCAATTCAATAAACATTTATTGAGTGCCTGCTACGTGCTGGGCACTATGCGAATCGCTGGGGACACAAAAAAAGGCAAAAGACCATCCCTGCCCTCAAGGAGCTTACAGTCTAATAGGGGAAGACAGCATGCAAACATGTGTGTATATATATGTGCACATACACACATATGTATATATACACGTGTACATATATGTGCATACGTATTTACATGTGTGTATACACATATATACCTACCCGTGTACATATACATATATACACACGTATACACACGTATATTTTATATATATATACCAAGCTCTATACAGTATAGACAATAATTAATTAAAGATGGAGCGCACAGGAATTAAGAGGGATTTTGATTATACCTCTCTGATCATGCCTTTCCTTTCCCCTAGTGAGTTACAGAGATAAATAAAAAAATATTAATAAGCCATCATCTCGTCCCTTGGATTTCATTGTATGACTCACCGTATTTATTTGAGTCCAGGGTAAGCCTTGAGGAGGAGAGCCTTACTGGTAGTTGGTCTTCACTGCCCCCTTGTGGTGAAGGTTCTTTCGAGCTCTCTTTTCCTTCAGATTCCTAAGAGGACTCCTGGGGACCATGGCTGAGTGTTTTGGTTTATTACTTTTCCTGCTTGTTTGAGAGGTCTTTGTTTTTCTCCTGTCACAGGAAATAGCCAAGAAATTGCAAGAGTTAGAAGAAGAGGCCTCTTCCCTTCCAAGCTCCCACAGCACGAGAGGTACAGAACCTGAGGGGGAGAGCAGAAATGAGTCCAGTCCCTGCTTGGCGGTGGTGGTGGTTTATTTTTTCACGATCAGTCTTTATTGATATCGATGTCTTCTCTATTACTGACATTTCTCAACATAATTCATCCCTTATAACAAAAAAGAAAACAAGATTTTTTGAAAAATTCAGCAAAATTACCAAAACTTTAAAAAAGACCTACTTTCTTCGCAATGCTCCACACCCATCGTCCCCCGCCTCTTCAAAGAAACAGGAGCTGTGGGTGGGCAGGGGATGCCTTCTGGTATTTCTTCTTAAGATCCAAGCAAAGCCATCGTATTCAGAAACATGCATGTGAAAACATCGCCCCAGATAAACAATAATAAGACAGATGAATATCGTAACGACCCTGAGCCTTCACCACACACCCAGAAAAATGGCAAAGACGCCGAAAGATGGGAAGCTGACTGCCACCTAAAATCATATGTATTTCACAAATTGTGATTAGTGCGGCTGGTGGCACAGTGGATGGAGAGCTCTGGGCCTGGAGTTGGGAAGCCCAGAGTTCCAATCAGGACCCAGATGCTAGCTGTGTGCCCCTGGACAAGTCACTTAACCTCTGTTTGCCTCAGTCTCCTCTTCTGTAAAATGGGGGCTACACTACCCCCTACCTCCTGCTATAAAACAAGGGTGATAATAATAGCACCTGCCTTCCAGGATCGTTGTGAGAATCAGAGAAAGTATTTGTTAAGCATTAGCATAGGGCCTGGACCACAATAGGCACTATATAAATGCTTGTTCCCATGCCTGCCACCCCCTTCTATTAGCACTGATAATGCAATGTCAGTATTTACCATACTGGGCAGCCAGGTTAGTACAGGGGATAGGATTCCATGCCTGGAGTTAGGAAGTCTTGAGTTCAGATTCAGCCTTAGACTTACTAGCCCTGTGACCCTGGGCAAGTCACTTCACCCTGTTTACCTCAGTTTTCTCATCTGTCATATGAGCTGGAGAAGGAAATGGCAAGTATCTCTGCCAAGAAAATCCCAAATAGGGTCATGAAGAGTCAGACATAACTGAGCAACAAATTTGCCATACTGCCTGTTCTCTCTAACCTCACAGCAAAAATAGTGGTATGTCAGGGCATCTAGGCGGCACAGTGGATAGAGCACCGGCCCTGGAGTCAGGAGGGTCTCAGTTCAAATCCAGCCTCAGATGCTTACTAGCTATGTGACCCTGGGCAAGTCACTTAAACCCCAATTGCCTACCCTGCCCAAGAAAAAATAGGGCTATGTCTGTCAAATTGAGAAATAAAGGACATAAAAGTGGAGAAAGTATTTTCATAAAGATTATATTTGTTTTTCCTAAAAGGAAATAAAGTGGAAAGGTTTATATTTCGACCTCTGAGGGCATTTAGGTGGTATATTGTACTCTGGGGCATTGTGGTCAGTTGGGACACCTCATTTCCAGAAAAGCATCAATAAACTCTCCAGAGGAGGCAACCAGGGGTGCAAAGGGCCTCAAGTTCATGTTCTATGAGAACAGACTGAAGGAAGTGGGGATGATGAGCCTGGAGAAGAGTAGGCTGCGGGAGGGAAGCATGACAGCTGTCTTCAGATATCTGAAGGATTATCACCTGGAAGAGGAGAAAGGTTGTTGTTCAGTTACTTTTCAGTCATGTCCAACTCTTGGTGACCCCATTTGGGGTTTTCTTGGTGGAGATACTAGAGTAATTTGCCATTTCCTTCTCCAGCTCATCTGACAGATGAGGGAACTGAGGCAAACAGGTTAAGTGACTTGCCCAGGGTCACACAGCTCGTAAGTGTCTGAGGCTGGATTTGAACTCAGAAAGATGAGTCTTCCTGACTCCAAGCTAGGCACTCTGTGCACTATGGAGCCAACTGAGCTGCCCATGGACAAAGATTTGACTATTGTTTTTTGCTTTGGTCCCAGAGGGCAGAACCAGGAACAATGGGGGAAAGCTGAATAGAGACCAATTTAGTCCTGTTATAAGAAGGAATTCTCTAACAATTAAACCATAGATGGGTAGGTCCAGAGGCAGAAGGAACTTCAGGGGTCTTCTGGTTTTACAGAAGAGGAAATGGAAACCCAGGGGTGTGATGACTTACCCAAAGTCACCCTGGGGAAAGATGGTGTCAGAATGGGACCTGGACCCTCTGACTCCAAAGACAGACCTGTTTCCACTGGCATGTTAAACTGAAGAGAACTGTCCTTTACTCTCAGGCTCTCTAAAGTTTATGTGGTTTGAGGAAGAGGGAGGTAGTGGCAGATTGAAAGACTGGACCTGAGGTTTAATCAATATAGGGAATGCCTGGTAAGGGAGTTCCTCATATGGAACTTGACCAACATGGAGGACTTCATCTCTCTTCGTTGGGGACATCTCTTTATGGTGTTCAAATCCCACTGTAGAAAGCTGTCGCCATCTGAAGGAAGATGAGATCTTCTGCAGATCAGAGAGTACAGAGCATGTGGCTGATGGGCACACAGCTTGTCTGGATCTGAGATAGGACTAGAACCTAGGTCTTCCATACTCCAAGGTGTAAATATATATATATATAGATATACTAAAAAACTCCCTTTTTCCGATAAAGAAATCAGAACAAGATGCCCCAGTGGGGTCAAACGGAGGCCACTAAACTGGACATGTTGACTTAGTGTTAAAAGGTAACATTATCTATGTTTTATTGTGTTTTTACTTATTTCGTTAAATATTTCCCAATTACATTTTAATCTGGTTCAGGCAGCACTCCAGGGTCCCCTGGGCTATGTGCTGGATACCTCTGCTCTAGAAATCCTTTCTTCAGTCTTAGTTGAAAGTGATGGTTGTGATTGCTTCCTCTTGCTTAGATGTGGCTGTCCCCCACAATGATGGCACAGACCCCATAAACTGGCAGATGGCTGAGCTGGACCTCCAGAGTCAGGAGCAACTCCAACAAGATGAAGAATTGGCCTGGAGGTTGCAGGAAGAAGAGGAGACTCACATAGTAGGTGCAGAAAAGCTCTTGACCCGCACATTTTGCTTGATCATTTCAGCCAAAAGGTGGAATTTTTTCCTTTTCTAGACCAGTCTGCAAACTTTTTTTGATTTTGTGAAAAGTTTTGAGCTCACGCTCCTGATATGTTTCCTTATTATATCAATTGCATACATATACTAATAATTGTGAACATTATGAAACTTAGAGAATAATCATTTTTAAAGGAGACAAAGACGACAAAGCAGTTGATCCTGGAGGCACCACGGGGCCACTGGAGTTTCTTGAGTAGTGGGGGATGACGTGGTCAGATCTGTGTTTGGAAAAATCACTCTGGCAGTTGAGGGGATTCGATGGGGATAGAGTCGAGGCTGAGAAATGAATTAGGAAGCTGTTTGTATAGTCCAGCAAGAGATGAGGGTCTGTACTCGGGTGGTGGCTGTGAGGGGAGAGAAGGGTACATATAAGGGAGGGAGAGAGTATGGAGGTTGAAGCTAATTGGATATAGAGGATGAGGGGGAGTGAAGTATCAGAGATGGCACTGGACTTGTGAGTCTGGAGGATTGGAAGGATGGTAGTGCCCTCAAGAGAAAGGGAAGTTTACAAAGTTTTAGAAATGAATGTTAAAAATTGGTTTTACAAAAAAAAAAACTTAAAAAATGTTTTTACATGTAACCAGGGGAAAATAAAATACTAAATAAAAATGTAAAAAGAAAAGAAATTTTAAAAAATAAAAAAAAGTAGCGAAGTTTGGAAGAAAGGTGGCTATGGTGGGAGAGAATATGATGAAGCCTGTGATACAGTTCCTAACCCACCCATACCAGCCCTTTTTAAATGACTCAATCTAGCCCACCCAAACCCAAAAGGAAATGGTGCAGAAAAAGGCCGTGCTAGGGGTTTTCCCATTGGTACCTCTGTCACTACTGCTGTGGGTTCCAAGGTGGCAATAGGGGGGTTATAACTGACCCAAAGAGCCAACAGCTGATTCAAAATTGGGTTGGCTGGGAAATGCCCAGGGAGGTTGAGGGTGGAATGGGGAGAATTTGGGGGGCTACAGAGAAGTATGATGCAAGGCTGTGTTAGAGACAAGCCCCACCAGTGTCTATTGCAAAGAGAGTGGGATGTGACCCTTCTTCCCACGCTGATGCATTGATCATACCTTTCTTGGGGTCGATCGCCCTCACTTTGGCTGCCACCACTTTTGCTTTACCTACTTTTTTAAACCCAGTATACCCAAATCTCTGTGACTGAAGGACTGCTCTGTATTCTCTTCACCTCCTCAAGGCCTACCTATCACGTTGCCTGGCACACAGTAGGCACTTAATAATGCTGGTTGAATTGGATTTCATTTGTACTCTTAGGGGAATATCCTTCATTATCATTATTAGCTATTACTATTACTGTTATTACTCCACCAGTAAAGATATTAGCAAGCACCCACCTATTTTTTTCATCCAAGTTCACAAACCGTTGAAATCTTTCCACTGACACCTTTGGGGTCTGTGTACCTCAAGTTAAGCCCTGCTCTCAACAGCAGGCTTTAAAATGCTCTTGAATTACTTGTGACATTCTCTGATGTTACTTTCTCTTGTTTTAATGGAACAAATTCATCTCTACCAAGAATCTTGTAAATGCACATGGGAGATGCCTTGTTTTAAGGCTGCATCTGACTCTACCATGTCAAATGATCTTTACAACCAACAGAAAGTTGATGGGCACAACAGAATCTCATATTCTTCACATCTCAACCTTTCCATTGTGTGACCACCAAGAGGCTGGAGGAGATAACTTCCAATCAGTTTTGAACTATTAGAAATTATTTCCTCCAGTTGTATACCTCAGAAATCAACAAACACCACAAATTGTGGCATGATTTATTACTTTGTTGATTATAGAGACTTAATAATTATGGAGAAAATGCTAATGGTGTGTACTAAACTTAAAATCTTTTAAAAGCTCTGTCATTTCATACCTCCCGAGTCTCCTTCCATCCATGCGGAACACAGTTCATTCTTGCTTTAAGCTCTGTCATTTCATACCTCCCGAGTCTCCTTCCATCCATGCAGAACACAGTTCATTCTTGCTTTAGGTATCAAAGGATCATAAATGTAGAGCTGGAGAAGGACCGCAGACAGCACAGATCGAGAGTAGCAATTCTTCACCTTTTTCGTGTCACGGAAGCCTTGGGCAGTCTGGTGAAGCCTATGGGACGCTTCTTAGAATCATGGTTTTCAATGCATAAAACAGAATACGTAGAATTACAAAGGAAACTAACAGTATTGAAATATAGTTACCAAAAAATTTTACATATGCATAGAATTACAAAGGAAACCAACAATATAGAAATATAGTTATCAAAATATTTTATTTATGCTTACAATTAGAAAGGAACCTAATAATATTGAAATATAGTTATAAAAATCTTTCATATATAATATTGAAATATAGTTGCCAAAATATTTTGTTTATGCTTGCAATTACAAAGGAACCCAATAGTATTGAAAGATAGCTACAAAATTCTTTTACTGAAATACAGTTATCAAAATATTTTATTTATGCCTATGATTGCAAAGGAACCCAATAATATTGAAATATAGTTATAAAAATCTTTCATATGTAGTAGTGAAATATGGTTATCAAAATATTTTAATAGATATAGAATTACAAAGGAAACCAATGATGTTGAAAGATAGCTATCAAAATATTTTTAAAAACAAATTGACAGGCCTCAGGTTAAGAACCAGTCATGCAGAGTCAGCAGGGACCTCAGTGACCATCTAACTGGAGGAAACTCAACTAAATTTTCAGCATGATCATCTACAACTCAGAAGTTGGCAAATGCTACAAACTAGGGCTTAACTTGTTGTTTTGTTAATTGTAGAGACTTAAGAAAGTGATGGAGAAAATGTTTAAAATTCAGATTAAACTTAAAAGTATGTCCTCTGTACATTTTGGAGATTTTTAGGTAGAGTTGGTTGTTAAATATTTACCAGCACAACACTGTCTAATCCAACCCTATGGTTTTTTAGTTGACCATCAAGGCTAAAGTGATTAGGCCAAGGTCACACAAGTGACAGTGGCTGACCTGGGATTCAAACCCATTTCTTCTTAACTCCAAATCTAATTCTTCTTCCAGTATACCATGCTTGCTTTGACTTCCAAAATGGTGGTGGTGGTGGTGGTCATTCAGTCATTTCTGACTCTTCACGACTCCATTTGAGGTTTTCTTGGCAAAGATTCTCGAATGGTTTGTCCTTTCCTTCTCCAGCTCATTTTACAGTTGAGGAAACTGAGGCAAACAGGGTTAAGTGACTTATCCAGGATCACATAGCTGTTAAGTGTCTGAGACCAGATTTGAACTCATGAAGATGAGTCTTCCTGATTCCAAGCCCAGCACTCTACTCACTGTGCCACCTAGCTGTCCCCCTAATTCATTACCTTGTAGCAAACTCTCCATATTTGTTTGGTTTTTTTTGTTTTGTATTTTGGAGGGGGGAAGGCAGGGCAATTGGGGTTAAGTGACTTGCCCAAGGTCACACAGCTAGTAAGTATGTCAAGGGTCTGAGTCTGGATTTGAACTCAGGTCCTCCTGACTCCAGGGCTGGTACTCTACTCACTGCGCCACCTAGCTGCCCCAGACTCCCTATATTTAAATTCTTTCAGCCTTACCAGGCTGATACCAGTTTGGCAGACATACCATGTTGCTGGGCTTATACTGAGTCATTTCAACTCAGGGTACCCATCCCCACCCCCCACGCCAGGTCTTGTGGTTCATTGGTAGAGCCTTCAAGAATGTCAGGCTCACCTCCATGCTTCAAGGAGACCCTGGGGGAAGGCTGGAGTGAAGAATTCATGGTGTTCAGTAGACAAGATGTAACAAATGGGAGAAAGAAAGTTGTACTGACTGTAATTTCTCATTTTTTGGCAGAGAACAAGAAGGAATCGGGAGCGCAATGATGACTATCGGACCGCACAAGTGGCCCAGGATGAGGTGAGGGCAGAGACTTTAGCTGCCAACTTTTCTTATCCTTCATGGTTCTATAGACAGAATCTACTCAGAGAAGATGTTATTGTCCGTCCTTTGTTCTTGAAGAAGACCAATGATATCACGAGGGTGATGTCTTGCTGAGAAGATATTTCAATATCATTGGCCTAGGTCAGGGGTTTCCAATTCTTTTTGTACCAGGAACCCCTTTCAACAGTAACGACAAAAATGTGTGATGAACCCCTGAGATAATTTGATCTACAATTCATAATGTTATTTACTGCTTAAGTCGCTATTAAAGAATTTTTAGCATGAATATCTTGGACCATCATCACGAATCCCTAAATGGGGAGCACAGCCTGCTTTCTCAAGTGGAGGTAGTAGAATATGACTAGGCTGTAAGAAATGATGAATTTGGTGGATTCAGAGAAACATGGAAGACTGGCATGAAGTAAAGCAGAAACAAAAGAATAATATGCCCGGTG